>NW_027451686.1:62500-65000 GCF_964194025.1 Convolutriloba macropyga
ATTCATTCAAGACGAGTTATCTCAACTCAGAGAGCCCAAGGTGAATGGAGGAGTGCTCCTTGAGTATTTTGTGCGTGACCTAGTGAAGAGAGCTAGCAGAAAGAATAACAGCACGGACGCAGTTCATAAACGAGTGACAAAGACTTTTCAACACCATCTTAATCGTTTGTGGGTTACCACCGGGCAGTTCAAGAGACATGAAGAAGCAGCGAAATTTATTGACGAAATAAAGAAGAATGGGAACTACAAGGCTAGTAGTATGGTTCTTTTCATTGTCGTTCTCAAAAAGTACCTCAGGTACATAAAGCGAAACCAAAAACAGGTGAGACTTCCGTATGACATTTGGGTTGATGTTCTGAGCGAAATTTCAAGTGATTACAGACACCAAATGAAGAAAGATCAAGTTTTGTTGATGAACAAGAAGAAGGAAGAGACCCCGACAGCAGATGAATGTGCATCGATGTTACGCTGTGTCACGGACCACCTTGATAGTCCGACGTCTGATAAGTATTCATACAACTTGCTGAAGGGTCTGGTCTTCTTTTACTTTCACTCCTTATCCGGTACCAGACCTGGACCAATTCTCAACTTAAAATACGAACAGTGGGCACCAATGCGACGAGGCGAACCCGTGTACTCAACAGATCACAAGACAGGTGCTCAATTTGCTGTGAAATTCGAGCTCACCGTGCCCCAGGTCCCATGGTTCGAGAAAATGTTTTCCGCATTCAGGAAGGAGACCGGAATGGAGCCCTTGTACATATTTCCCACCATCCTTAACCACAAAGAGAAGTCGATCGCACGTTTCGTGAAGGACTCGTTAACTGAAGTAGCACCGAAGTCCCTCCTCACTAAAAGTTTTAACCCGACATCAATGAGAAGAGTGTTATCAACTTACATGTATGGGCTAAAAGAAAAGAATCCACAACTCTACCAAGCACATTTAAATCAGACTGCGCACGAGGACAAGACGGAATCGAGACACTACGTGATGGACCTTATAAACACAGGGAAGGTACTGCAAGAATATGGGAAGCTTTTTCGCCTACCAACAGAGAGAATCAGAACCCTCCCCTCTAACTTAACGCCTGAAGAATTCGACGAGATGAACAGAGAGACCATCTATTTCAATTGTAGCGAGCCCGGTGACCCCATTTTCCCCCATTTGTACGAACAAAAGGCTGGACCAAGCGCTAGCAGAGAAGTGAGAGAGGACCTCAGTGATAATGAGTCGGAAATGGATGAGGAGGACGTGACTGCTATGTTTGAAGTGGAAGCCCATGAACAACACGTCGACGACATGGAAGATGACAGCGACCTAGAAGCAGAGGAAATGGGTAACTATCTTCAGTCTGATGGTGAGGGGGGGATGAGGACGACGAAGAAGAATTTGACCCGCAGCAAGAAGATTTCTCAGACGTAGATGAGAATCTCTCGGTGTTTTCTTCCACTGTATCCGCCAGAAAACTCCAGAGTGTGGTCCCGGACAGCAGGAGGAAGGAGTTTATTGCTAGTCTAAACAAATTCTCTGGTAGAATTAATTGGAGAGCGGAGGAGAAAGGCCTACTTTTACTTTTTGCTCAAATAAAGACAACGCCGAATAAGCAGCAGATTTCGGCAACCATTCGTGAAAAACTGGGTAGAAATCCCCATAAAAACACCGTCAACAAGATCTATGACAAACTTAGAGCTCTAGTGAATCGGCTGGCCGAGTAAGAGACCTACAAACTTTAGTACTCAAACTGGTGAGACAGGACTTCATTGCCAACTTTGTTAAACTTCTTTTGTTTTATAGTGATGTTGATGTTGTGTTAAGCTTACTGTTGTTTTACTATCCTTGTTATGCCGTCTCACCTTTGTTTATTGTTTTAATTTGTTTTAGCTACTGTGTAGCCTATCTTTTGTTATATATACATTTATATTACTCAGATTATGCATTTCAAAAACTGCTCTAGCAGTCGGGTCCGTGGCCCGTTTCAACCATGTTTCAAAGCCCATGTATATAGAAAAGGATCAAGAGGAGACGTTAATTCAAATGTTGGGGCTAGATCTTGTTTTCTATTGAGATCAGAATTAGAGACCAATATTTAAAGTGGAAAAGTGCAAGAAGTGGGGTGACTACCCAGTAGTGGCTATCAGTAGGCTACGTGATCAATTTTTTGATGAATTTTTGTGTCAGGTGTCACTGTTATTAGTGAGCACAGATTTCACTCAGAGGCTTGTAGAAACTTTTTATACTTTCTTGCAGTGTCCATACAGGTAGGTTGTAGCTCTAGACAGTGAAAAACATGTTGTTAATCAACAACATGTTGAAAATGAGAGAAGTTTTTACCTTCAATATTAGCAGTAGGCTCCTCTCTCTTTCCACAACCACCGCTATGTAGGTACCACAAATAATGATTTTAGATACCTAGTTCCTATACTAGGATGTCTTTCTAGGCCAAAACAATGATATTGGTGCAAAAAAAGTCATCCAAAATGTAAATTGGGAATCTCACAC
>NW_027451686.1:70000-137204 GCF_964194025.1 Convolutriloba macropyga
ATAAGAGCCATTCGAAAATTTGCCCAAGATTGTTCTACGCCTTCAACATTATCGCTCTCATCAAGATAGCGTTTCACTTCTGCGCAGAAAGCTTCACGCGTGACTTCATCGCGCAACATGGCAGAGCAGACTTTCGGTTGACTGCGTGGCTTCTGTGCCACTAATTTGAATCGCACTTCAGCAATGACCATTTCGTGATCGGTGAGAGTGATCTTTCCCCTCCTTGTCCTTACGTTGTGCAAACAACTCCTGTGCCTCGAACCGAATAAGATATGACCTAATATCTTCTTTCGCATCTGTTGGTCAGGTGGGTTAAATGTATACCGGCGCACTAACCGGTGTCGAAACCAGGTTCCACCAATCAACAGGTCATGAGAGACACAAAAGGACAACAATTTTTCTGAGTTATCATTCTCCTTGCCCATTCCAAAAGGGCCTCGGCAAGGCACGTTGACATCAGATTGTTGACCAGGTTCCGCATTGAAGTCTCTGACGAGGCAGACTCTCTCCCTTTGTTTGAAGCTGGATACCAAGCTGCTCAACTAATTCAAAAAATTGTCTTTCGCTAAGTCGTCAGCTTCATTTGTGGGCGCATAACACACAATCACAACAAGGTTAGCTCGTCTCTGAGCTGCAAACTTCACATAAGCCATTCGCTCACTAACCGCAACTTGCTCAATTATGCTACCGGCAAGTCTTTTCGTCACTGCAATACCAACTCCTCCTTGTCTCGCTTTTGCAGTCGATAGCCAGTAGTCAGTGAGGAAGAGCTTGTGGTCGCCAAGATCTATTTCCTGCTCCTCCAGTCTCGTTTCCTGCACTCCCAGAACGTCCAACTTGTACTTCTTCAGGTCCATTTTCAGGCTTTCCAGTGAACCTGATTGAGCCAGTGTCCTGACATTGAGGGTTCCAATTCTGAGATTTCTATTCCACGGGAGATTCTTCGCACCCCTTACCCGGGACTCGGGGCCAATTGTGTTTGAACTCATTGCATTGGGTTTTAAGGCTAATATACAACTAGTCGCGCCACCAACTAGAGGAACCTTGCCTCGTTTGCTCGGTGGTACTATGCATCTGCCCTACGGGCAGCTGCTGCACCACTTACCCCAGAGGACACCGCGGGGAGGGGAGGATGGATTTTGCCCCCCACTACTACTACTACTACTACTACTACTACTACTACTACTACTACTACTACTACTACTACTACTACTACTACTACTACTACTACTACTACTACTACTACTACTACTACTACTACTACTACTACTACTACTACTACTACTACTACTACTACTACTACTACTACTACTACTACTACTACTACTACTACTACTACTACTACTACTACTACTACTACTACTACTACTACTACTACTACTACTACTACTACTACTACTACTACTACTACTACTACTACTACTATTACTACTACTACTACTACTACTACTACTACTACTACTACTACTACTACTACTACTACTACTACTACTATTACTACTACTACTACTACTACTACTACTACTACTACTACTACTACTACTACTACTACTACTACTACTACTACTACTACTACTACTACTACTACTACTACTACTACTACTACTACTACTACTACCACTACTACTACTACTACTACTACTACTACTACTACTACTACTACTACTACTACTACTACTACTACTACTACTACTGCTACTACTACTACTACTACTAAATATAGATGGAAAACTAACAATGTCGTTGCCCTCATCTTACAGTCCCTGTGGCTCACCCTCGTATTCGTCCTCAACCAAACTGCGTTGGTAAGCTAGAGTCGCAGACACATCTTGTGAAACAACAGATATACTTCGAACCATAAAGAAGCAGATTATCTGAAAATTCAATGATTACATTAAATAAATCACACGTATGTGGATCGGACTCTTGGAGTTGTCTAAGGAACTATTTCAGCCATTTCAGTACGACGTGCACATGTTCTAATTGAAGTGTGTCCTCTCCAGTTGAGGACTGAAGGGTGTCAGAACGCAAGCGGGTGGGGGGGGGGGGGGGGTAGGAATCTGGACGACGAGCGGACGGACTCCGTTCGTTTGTATAATTCCATTCCATTCGTTCGTATTATTACTCCAAAAATGAGAGTAATTTAATCGCAAATTCGCGTCTGATCAATAATGGTTTCAACAAGTTTTGAATAGCTTCGAAGTTCAAACATAATAGATTCTTTTTTGGAGCATCAGCTTTGGGGTATTTTTACTCACCAATCAGTTATAGATTCAACACCCGTGAGGGTCATATATAGTTATAACAGCACTATCATCAGGAATAAGTAAGAGTGCGCAACTGCAGCTATAATAGCACCAACAATCTTAAACGTCATCGATCGACGGACAATACCCTTTTGGACTCCCACGGGTCCAGTAATGGCCAAGAAAGGCAAGGCGTAGAACAGTGTGAACAAAAGGGCTGAAGCGGATAATACCATGATGAAAATTCCGAATATTTTGAGGGGGTTGAGCCCCGCGAATGCAAGTGGTATGCAGCCTAGTATACTCCGTTCGTTCGTATTATTCCATTTCCATTAGTTCGTATTATTCCGTTCGTTCCGATCGTTCATTGTCCAGATTACTACCTGCCGTTCGTTCCGTTCGTTTGTCGTCCAGATTACTACCTCCTCCCCCCCCCCCGCCACCTCCAAACAACAATCAATCCAAACTTCTCCTGAATAATATTGTAGTTTGGTTGAAAATAGCATCTTCATGCTCAACCAAAATTTTTAAGTTCCATTCGGAAATTTCATTTTTTTCTGAAAACTCTATGAACTTTATGAAAGACTCAAAATTTTCAAAATAGGTCCGCATATTATAAGATCAAAAGACCACGCTTAAGAAAAGTACTTATATTTTGATGCCCAAAAGTCTAATTCTTCTGTACTCGGCCTTTAGTGCTCTGGGTTCTGCTTTGGAAGACTTGAAGTTCAATGGATTAAAATTAAATTTTCTTACTTTTTCGTTTCTGATAAAGGCGAAATTAACTGAAATGATATATATCAATGATTTATCTGATACCCGTGTCTTTTCCTCAACTTATGAAAAGACCACGCACGACTCAAATAGTGAATGACGAGCCTTTAGCACAGCTTTACTTGTTATAGCAGTTTTGGCTCGGGTAAGTTTTTGCTGCTCAGCCTCAGCTCAACCCAATTGTAATGCTTGTTCTTAGTTACATCTAATGGTATTTGTGGAGTTAAACTTGGCCTAAAACTTTATTTGGCGACCCGAAGAATTAAAATGCACTATCTTTGAATAGAACGTAATCAATGGGCCTGCTTTGAATAGAACGTAATCGATGGGCATGAACATTCATAAATTTCATTTGCTAATATAATCATAAAAAATTATAATTTATTGTTATCAAAATGCGATTAAAAAGTATGTTGGAGCTGAGCTCGCTAAGCTTGCGTAGGCAGGAAAATAGAAATAAAACAATTTCTGTCGTCCTAATCATTTAATAGTTATAGTTCTAGTTCTAGATACAGTTTGTCACGTGATAAAAAGAGAAAAGGGGGAAATAACAAAAAGCAACACACAGATGTCAACGTAGCAGCCGCAGAAAGCGGCTGAAAGTAAAACTCAGCAAAATATTTCAAAAACAAGTTGTCTTGAGCAGTAAATAATGTGTTACTGTATCTCGAACTAGAAATATTCCTGAACAGTAAATTGTTACTGTGTCTTGTATTCAAAATATTGTTATTGAGCAGTAAATTTTGTTACTCTGTGTTGTATCTACGAATTATTGGAGCTGAAATTCAACCGTTACAACCCCAACTTCTGGTATTCCCAACTTGTGAGCACAGACAGCAAAATCCAACTTAAGTTTAAATTTAAATATTGTTGCACAAACAGGTTTTAGACGTATATCTTTGTCTTCGATTTGTTTTATCTTTTGGATTGAACTGGTATACATAAATAGATCCCGTATTGTGTGATCTGTAGCAATCCAGTTCAAATTGATTGTTGAAAAAACTAAGATTAGTCAATAGTTACGAACTGAATTTGTAATGCAACGGTAAGAGCATAGCGGATATACAGTTACAAAGATGAACTGTAAAAAACAAAACATCCGGACAGATTTTGACCCGCTGAAACGAACTGGGCGGTTTAAAGTTTTCCTTATCAATTGTGGGAGAGCAGCCGTTAAATTTGCTCCGCCGACACGGACAGTGGAATAAACTGCTGTCCAACCCAACAGTCGAAGTGACGAAGTCATCGACGAACGCGAACAAGACCCAACGAGCAATTCAACATCGCAAAGCCAATTAGGCACAGCAAATGGGAACGTTGAAAAACAAAACTCAATTAAAGCAAACAAACAAAGGAATTGTAGAGATTCAAGCTGTTGTCGCGAAGTACACAAGAAATGACTCCGTCACAGAGTCAAAGCGTTTTCGATCGACAGATCAACAACTTGCGAAACCACGGGTTTGAGAAACAGAAAGAAGGTTTTGAGCTCATTAAGAATCAAGACCGACCAAGCAAGCTCAAGACTCTTTATCAGCAGTTACTGCAATTGGACGTCAGCGTTTAAAAACTCGTGATTAAGAAAGCTAAGACTCTCCGAGACCCAGATATTTCTTTAAAACGCAAAGTGGAGACAGAAAAATACTTTCAATTTTTGAACGCAGAGTGGTTACCGTATATCAACGGACAGACAAACATGTCAAACCAGCAAAGCCAGTCAACTCTTCATGCCAATGAAGAGCAACCGCCTGCAAATAATTTGCATCAGATAAAAAAAAACGATGGAATTCCAGAGTTTAACCAAAACCATGATAACAGAGGCTATGCAACGACAAATACGGTTACACGAATCGTACGGACAATCAACCAGGATACTGAGAACGTTTCGGAAACATCTTCAGTGAAACGTCGGGTTGAAGAACAAATGAAGGAATTTGAAATTGAATTTGAAAGAAAGTTGCAAATCGAACGAGCACAATTTGATCGAAAGAGGTTGGAGCTAGAATTGCAAATGAAATAACTAGAGATGCAACATCAGCTTCGGCAAAAGGAGCGAGACCTAGAGCGCCAATTGCAAAGAACAGCATTGGAGAAAGTTAACTTACGTTCTCAAGCGACTAAGGCGCGTGACAAGTCACCTTTCAATTGGACGCCAAAAGGGAGAGATGTCTCGGATTGGGCGAATTCGATGAACGACACGCGAACACCAATTCGACCAAGAGCTCGCTTCGACATCAGCCCTGAACGGAATAAGCATAGGCATTACCCATAGTACCCAAACTCTCGTGAACGCTCAGCAAGTGTTGGAGAGCGGGATATATCGCCGATAAATGGAAAACACTACAACACTGGACATTCAAGCAATAGTTTACCAACATTGAGGTTGAACAATTTTGGCGGAAACCCGCTGGAGTGGCCTGAGTGGCCTAGCTTGTTCATAGCAACACTAGATAAACGCATGATTCCCGACTCAGATAAAATGAGCCATTTGAAGACTCTGCTAACAGGCAAAGCAAAATCTGCAATCTCTGGAATGGGCTATTTTGGACAGTTTTATAGTGCTGCCTGGAACATTTTAGAAAAAAAATTTGGAATACCGCATGTAATTATAGATGCGCAGCTCGAGAGACTACGAAAGGCAAATCAAGTGAAACCTCATGATTCAACCAGCCTGATTAATTCTTCTGTTATTGTATCTAACTTCGTGACCGTGCTCAAAGAGTACAAACATAGTGGTGTTTTCCAATCAAGTTCGACATTGTACATGGCAGTTGATAAGCTACCACAGGTTCCTAAAGAAAAATGGTGGTTCTACGTCGATGACAAAGACGAGGACTGGCCTGATCTAATTATTTTCGAAAAATGGCTATCACGAATGGCATTCGTTCATGAAGGGTTTTCAGCGTTTAAAGGGGAACGCGAAGAAGAAGACCGATGCAACACAAATAGAGAAAAACGATTCTCGAAGACATCGAACTTCAGTGCAAGTTCAAACCTGCAAGAAACCAAGCAAACGCAAAGCGATCACTGTTCATTAGCCGATGGCACTCAAAAAATTTGGAACTGTCCGTCATTCAGAAACATGAGTGTGAATGATCGATACGCGGCAGTGATGAAAGAACGCTTATGTTATGGATGTCTGGAAAAAGGACATGCAATCAAAGATTGCAATGTCAAAGCGTGCGGTATATACGGATATACCAAAAAGCACAATCGATTGCTACACTCAGAAAACCAAATGGATGAGGGCAATCACGCAGTCAACGTAAGCGGCGCTGCAACAATAAATCAAAGTAGCAAAGTTACCAGCTTTCTTCAGATAGTTCCTGTATCAATACAGAGTGGTTGCAACCGACTTAATACTTATGCTTTCCTTGAAAGTGGATCAACGGTATCTTTCATCGACCAAAGCGTTCACGAGAAGTTGCAAGCCGCAGTCACCGATGTAACGCTCAACCTATCTGGCATACATGGAACAAGGGATCTGAAGACAGAAAAAGTTCCTCTAAAAATAAAGGGACTGCATTCAAAGCTGCATTCACTTGAGGCGTTTGTACAACCGTCAATTTCATTGGGAGACACAAACTATGACTACAGCAAATTGAATCAAATGTTCAACCATTTGAGTGTACTTCCCAACGGAAGCTTTAATTTGATGGAAGTCGGCATCATTTTAGGTCAAGATGCGTACAACCTCCAAAGAGCATTAGACTACACGATTGGGACACAAAGTTAACCTTTCGCTCTTCTAACAGAATTAGGATGGGTATTTAGTGGACCCATGAAAGGTAACAGGAGACAAAATGTTTGTCATTTCGACAGCACAGAAGTTTTGAAAATAGCATAAAATATACAGTCATGGTGGGGCATAGAAACCTATGCTTCCAAAAAAACGTCGTCAGTCAGTTCAGGAAGAAACTGCAAGCACAAAAGATGCTTGAGAGTGCGACAAAGTTTACAGGTGAGCGGTATGAAGTAGGAATGCTGTGGAGTGAACCAGAGCTGAACCTACCAAACAACTACAGCTCAGCCTTGGGTTCGCTTCACTCATTGGAGCGAAGGTTCCAAAGGGACCCAAATCTTAAAAGTTTCTATCAACAGTCAATAGATGCAGATGTTGAGAAGGGATTCGTGAAAAAATTGAACGAATCAGAAATCAAGGGCATTTTTGGGTAAGTATGGTATTTGCCAAACCATCCAGTCCTAAACCCGAAAAAACCCGGTAAAGTCCGCCGTGTTTGCAATGCTGCATCAAAGTATAAAGAAGTATGCCTGAAAGATCAACTACTAGCCGGACTCGATTTACTGCTTGGGTTAGTTGGAACAATTTTCAGATTTCGCGAAGGACCAATAGCCCTGACAGCTGATATCGAGCCAAGGTTTCTGCAAGTGCAGGTTCCTGGACAAGACAGGAGCTCCCTAAGAATTTTATGGAGACTGAAGGTTAATGATCCGATACAAATATACGAATACCAGCGCCACGTTTTTGCAGCAAAGAGTTCACCAACGTGCGCGAACTACGCTCTCAAACGAGTCGGCATTGATAATGAGGATGAGTTCCCTATTGCGGCAAAAGCAATCTTTAACAACTTCTACATGGACGATTTAATCAAATCAATAGAAACAGCCAAAGAACGTATCGAGGTGTTCAATCAGCAACAACCACTTCTCTTGAAACATCGATTTGAGTTGAAGAAATGGATTAGCAACAATGATGATGTAAACGCAGTGATACCTGAAGGCTTAAAATCAATCAGCAAATGGACTGCAATGGAATGTTACTGACGATAGTCTTCAGGTCTGCAGAGGTACCAACAGGGAAGTCGAGGCTCCTATAACCCAAAGGAAGGTCTTGTCTCTGGTATCTCCAGTATTTGACCCAATTGGATTATTTTATCCATTCAGTGTTCATACGAGACGCCTTCTGAATAACATCTGGACGAAAAATGGGCAACATTGAGACAACAAATTTGAGCCTGGCCAAAAAGCAGAATTCCTGAAATGGAAGGAACCGCTTCCTATTGTAGCCGAAACAAGCATTGACAGAAGATACTTCAATATATTGGAGAACAAAATAGAACTTCCTGTGTTTGCTGACGCATCTGAGGACACGATGTGTGCAGTGGCCTATCTGCGTTCGGAACCGAAGGAATATTCATCCGGTTTAGCATTTGTAATTGGAAAACGTAGAGTCGCGCCGATGAGACATCTTTTAATACCACGCTTGGAATTGCAAGCAGCGGTGATGGCAGTGAGATTGAAAGAACAAATTGTCAAAAAACACGAGATGAAGATACACAGTTGCAGTTTCTGGTTGCACTCAACTACAGTACTGCAATGGATACACAGCTCTAGCCGCAAACAACCTGTGTTTGTGGCCAACCGTGTGGCTGAGAAACTGGATACAGCTGATGTTTCACAGTGGAATTAACAACCCAGCAGACATTGGCACTAGAGCCAAAAGTGTTGATGAACTCAAGAGAAGCGATTGGCTTACTGGGCCTGCCTGGTTGACGCAACCAGAAAGCGAGTAGCCTGATCAAGTCAACCTGGTCTTTGGTGCAGATGAAAAGAACATACCCACGTCAGTCTTCATAACGCAGTACGAAGAAAAGAAACCAGCTTTGCAGTGGGGACAATTCACCAATTTCAATAGACTTGTAAATACAATGGCATACGTTCAGCGAACATTGAGGAGAAGGAAACCAGCAACAAAGATGATTGATATTAAAGAGAAAGAAGATGACAAAGCAACTATCTTCAGATTATTACAGCAAGAACAATTCGCTGAAAAGGTAAAGTCTCTAAAAGTTGAAATGGAAATCCCAAAAAGTAGCAAAATGTTACAGTTCTCACATTTCATTGACCAAAGGGGACTTATTTGCGGCAAAGGCAGAATAGGCAAAAGTCAATTGGATTTCAACGCAAAGCATCCAATATTGTTACATTGGAAACACCTTGTTGTGGAATTATTCTTGCGTAACGAGCACAAGAACAATTCCCATGAAAGGACTGAGCATGTCAAAAACATAGTTCAGCAACGCTTCTGGATTTTTGGTGTAAGGAACGCCTTGCGTTCAATAAAGAACAAATTCATCACCTGCCGAAGAGGCAGAGCACAAACAATGACTCCAGTTATGACTGAGCTACCGACAGAAAGGCCTGATGCTTCAAACTTTTTTGCAAATGTTGGAGTAGACTTCATTGGCCCGTTTACAGTTAAAATTGGGCGCAGAAATGAAAAACGATGGTGTTGTCTGTTCACATGTCTAACAGTACGAGCCGTACGCATAGAGATAGTTCCAAAGTGGGACTCTGAAAGTTGTCTAAATGCAATTACGCGGTTCATAGCTCGAAGAGGCAATTCCATAAAAATGATGAGTGACAACGGGGCAAACTTCGTTGGAGCAGACCGGGAGTTCAAAGAGTATGTCGCAGCATGAACAAATAAAAAATTGAAGAACATCTGGTTCAACAAAGAATCAGATGGAAGTTCAACCCGCCTGCCGCACCTCACTTTAGAGGAGTATTGGAAAGACTGGTCAGAAGTTGCAAGAAAGCAATGTACGCAGTGTTGGGGAACCGATCAATTACGGAAGATGTTCTTTCAACAACAATGTGTCTTGTTGAGCAGACGTTGGATGCAAAACCCTTGACACCAGTCAGTTCGGATGTAAATAATTTGGAATCTATTACTCCAAACCACTTCCTGCTTGGCAACAAAAATGTTTGTTTACCATACCTACCATGCGCAGAAGAGTTTGTTAACAATAGAAAGCTCTTCCCAAAAACACAAGCGTACTCCGATCTCATCTGGGACAGATTCAGAATAGAGTATATGCCAAAATTGAAGAATCGACAATAAAGGAATTGTGAATCAAACAGAATTCTGAACAAGGTGATCTCGTTTGTTTGGTCGAAAACGGTGACAAGCGAGGATATTACAGACTTGTCGAGTAACAGAAACTATGGAGGGTTCTTACCCAAAAATTACATCAGCAACGATTCAAAAAAGACGGAGTCTACAAAAGGCCTGTGGTGAATCTCGCTCCAGTACTATCGCTGGACGAAGATGTTTTCACGAAGGTAAGCAGGGCCGGCGATGTTGGAGCTGAGTTCGCTAAGCTTGCGTAGGCGGGAAAATAGAAATAAAACACTTTCTGTCGTCCCAATCATTTAATAGTTATAGTTCTAGTTCTAGATACAGTTTGTCACGTGATAAAAAGAGAAAAGGGGGAAATAACAAAAAGCAACACACAGATCTCAACGTAGCAGCCGCAGAAAGCAGCTGAAAGTAAAACTCAGCAAAATATTGCAAAAACAAGTTGTCTTGAGCAGTAAATAATGTGTTACTGTATCTCGAACTAGAAATATTCCTGAACAGTAAATTGTTACTGTGTCTTGTATTCAAAATATTATTATTGAGCAGTAAATTTTGTTACTCTGTGTTGTATCTACGAATTATTGGAGCTGAAATTCAACTGTTACAACCCCAACTTCTGGTATTCTCAACTTGTGAGCACAGACAGCAAAAGCCAACTTAAGTTTAAATTTAAATATTGTTGCACAAACAGGTCTTAGACGTATATCTTTGTCTTCGATTTGTTTTATCTATCGGATTGAACTGGTATACATAAAGAGATCCCGTATTGTGTGATTGATAGTTGAAAAAACTATGACTAGCCAATAGTTACGAACTGAATTTGTAATGCATCGGTAAGAACATAGCGGATATACAGTTACAAAGGTGAACTGCAAAAAACTAAATATCCGGACAGATTTTGACCCGCTGAAAAGAACTGGGCGGTTTACAGCTTTCCTTATCAATTGTGGGAGAGCAGCCGTTACATAGCAAGCCACTAAATTATTGCTTATGAAATATTTAGTAACATTCAGCTAAACTAATATGTATTATATGCTAATTGGGACAACAAAATTACCTAAAATTTCAAAATTTTTCAAAGAGTTTTTAACTCAACTCAAACTTTTATAAGTTTGAATGCCCGTTCCAGTGACTGATGGCAAAGTGATTTTGTTTGTGAACGCTTGCGCATCCACAGAAAAAAAGCGAAAAATCTACAATAACTGATGAAAAAAAACAATTTTTAGACTTATGAAAAGATAATAATCGGCTCAATTGTCTTTATAAAACTATTCTAACTCAACTCCGTGCTTGAACTTAACTTGCTACGCTATAGCCACAAAAAGATTTCACTTCAGCTCTAATTAGTTGTTGTGTAATTATAATGTAATTAGAGTGAATGTTGGGCCGCCAAACCACTAGAGTTATGAAGACTTTTATTAAGTGGGGGTTCAAAACGGGGTAAACATTGGTGATCTAATAACAATTGCATTACAAAAATGTTTTTAATTACTAAGTGACGCGCTATTGAGTAGTAAGAAAATCATCGAACTAACTTTGCTGATAATTTTTCAGGTCCTTCTGATATCGTTGAAATATCAATTGATCCAAACTTTGGGATTGAGACTAGTTACAATGAGGAATGTGACTACGACTACATTCAAGTACGCAATGGGGACTCAGGGACAGACCCTGCCTTCATATTTTCAATAACTGATCGGCTATGTGGGTAAGTTCATCAAAAAATTTAATATTGTTTTTCGACTTTAGAAATTTTAAGGCAGCAGGCCCATCGTATCCTAGATGGGACAGAACTGTTGGAGACACCACCCGGGAGGAGGTTTCACCCCTATTTCACCCCTAATTAGCGGGGATTAGGGTGTAATCCATTTTCCACTCTTATTTACCGGGGAAAAGAGTGTAAGAGTGGAATTTGAAGAAATTACACTGTTATTACACTTTTTTGTACACTCTTTTTACACTCTTAGAAAGAGTGTAATTAAGGGTGGAATGATAAAAGATTACACCCTTTTTTCCACCCTTATTAAAAGAATCAATTATTTTTACACTCTTATTTTTACACTCTAGAAAGAGTGTAATTAAGGGTGGAATGATAAAAGATTACACCCTTTTTTCCACCCTTATGAAAATAATCAATTACTTTTACACTTTTACACCCTTTTTATTTCTAGAGTGTAATTTAAAGTGGACTAATAAACAATTGCAGAAAAAGACAAACTTCACATGAAGTTCGAGTTTTCTTTAATTTTCTATTAGTGGGCTATCACAAAATAGGACTTAGCAAACCATTTTGGACAAATTTTCAATTACTTCCAAAAAAGTATCCGCGCTCGATGAGGCTTAACTTTTTCGATCACCGAACATTGTTTTGCACACGAAATCGTTAATTTTAGTCCAATTGTGCTCATTTTTGGTGGGTATGCTCCACTTTAGCCACAATTGGTGATAAAATTGAAAATTTGGACTGACCGAACGAATTTGGACAAGTTTTTACCTAGTTCCAAAAAAGTATCTGAATTTTTTCTATCACCGAACATTGTTTTGGTGACCAAATTGTCAATTTTAGTCCAATTGTGCTCATTTTTGATGTGCAGTCTCCAATTTAGCCATAATTGGGGATGAATTAAAAAAAATGGACTGAGCAAACCATTTTGGACAAGTTTTCAATTACTTCCAAAAAATTATCCGGGCTCGATGAGGCTTAACTTTTTCGATCACCGAACATTGTTTTGCACACGAAATCGTTAATTTTAGTCCAATTGTGCTCATTTTTGGTGGGTATGCTCCACTTTAGCCACAATTGGTGATAAAATTAAAAATTCGGACTGACCGAACGAATTTGGACAAGTTTTTACCTAGTTCCAAAAAAGTATCTGAATTTTTTCTATCACCGAACATTGTTTTGGTGACCAAATTGTCAATTTTAGTCCAATTGTGCTCATTTTTGATGTGCAGTCTCCAATTTAGCCATAATTGGGGATGAATTAAAAAAAATGGACTGAGCAAACCATTTTGGACAAGTTTTCAATTACTTCCAAAAAATTATCCGGGCTCGATGAGGCTTAACTTTTTCGATCACCGAACATTGTTTTGCACACGAAATCGTTAATTTTAGTCCAATTGTGCTCATTTTTGGTGGGTATGCTCCACTTTAGCCACAATTGGTGATAAATTTGAAAATTTGGACTGACCGAACGAATTTGGACAAGTTTTTACCTAGTTCCAAAAAAGTATCTGAATTTTTTCTATCACCGAACATTGTTTTGGTGACCAAATTGTCAATTTTAGTCCAATTGTGCTCATTTTTGATGTGCAGTCTCCAATTTAGCCATAATTGGGGATGAATTAAAAAAAATGGACTGAGCAAACCATTTTGGACAAGTTTTCAATTACTTCCAAAAAATTATCCGGGCTCGATGAGGCTTAACTTTTTCGATCACCGAACATTGTTTTGCACACGAAATCGTTAATTTTAGTCCAATTGTGCTCATTTTTGGTGGGTATGCTCCACTTTAGCCACAATTGGTGATAAAATTGAAAATTTGGACTGACCGAACGAATTTGGACAAGTTTTTACCTAGTTCCAAAAAAGTATCTGAATTTTTTCTATCACCGAACATTGTTTTGGTGACCAAATTGTCAATTTTAGTCCAATTGTGCTCATTTTTGGTGTGCAGTCTCCAATTTAGCCATAGTTGGGGATGAATTAAAAAAATGGACTGAGCAAACCATTTTGGACAAGTTTTCAATTACTTCCAAAAAAGTATCCGCGCTCGATGAGGCTTAACTTTTTCGATCACCGAACATTGTTTTGCACACGAAATCGTTATTTTAGTCCAATTGTGCTCATTTTTGGTGGGTATGCTCCACTTTAGCCACAATTGGTGATAAAATTAAAAATTCGGACTGACCGAACGAATTTGGACAAGTTTTTACCTAGTTCCAAAAAAGTATCTGAATTTTTTCTATCACCGAACATTGTTTTGGTGACCAAATTGTCAATTTTAGTCCAATTGTGCTCATTTTTGATGTGCAGTCTCCAATTTAGCCATAATTGGGGATGAATTAAAAAAAATGGACTGAGCAAACCATTTTGGACAAGTTTTCAATTACTTCCAAAAAATTATCCGGGCTCGATGAGGCTTAACTTTTTCGATCACCGAACATTGTTTTGCACACGAAATCGTTAATTTTAGTCCAATTGTGCTCATTTTTGGTGGGTATGCTCCACTTTAGCCACAATTGGTGATAAAATTGAAAATTTGGACTGACCGAACGAATTTGGACAAGTTTTTACCTAGTTCCAAAAAAGTATCTGAATTTTTTCTATCACCGAACATTGTTTTGGTGACCAAATTGTCAATTTTAGTCCAATTGTGCTCATTTTTGATGTGCAGTCTCCAATTTAGCCATAATTGGGGATGAATTAAAAAAAATGGACTGAGCAAACCATTTTGGACAAGTTTTCAATTACTTCCAAAAAATTATCCGGGCTCGATGAGGCTTAACTTTTTCGATCACCGAACATTGTTTTGGATACGAAATCGTCAATTTTAGTCCAATTGTGCTCTTTTTGGTGTCAATTAATTGCTGTGATAATGTAGTTTTTGATTTTGCTCAGTAGTAGTTAGCAATATCTCAATTTGTATACAAAATTTCAACGAACTCTCTAATTAGGTGAAGAAAATTTCGAACTTCTTGAAAAACGTTTGTTAATAACTTTTTGAAGAAGACAAGTTAAAAACACTTCATTGACCCATTTTATTGCCCTAATAAAGTAGCTTTTGAATATGTGTAGTAGTAATTAGCAAAAATTTGATTTGTATACAAAATTTTGAAAATCTCTCGGGGTAAATGAAGAAAATGTCCACCTTCTTGAAAAACGTTTGTTAATAACTTTTTGAAGAAGCCGAGTTACAAACCCTACATTGGCCCATTTATTTGCCGTGCTATTGCACTTTTTGAATATCTGTAGTAATAGTTAGCTATATTTTGATTTTAATAAAAAATTTCAAAAATGTCTCGAGGTAAATGAAGAAAATGTCAACCTTCTTGAAAAACTTTTGTTAATAACTTTTTGAAGAAGCCGAGATAGAAACTCTAAATTATTCTATTTTATTGCCGTGATAGAGTAGCTACTGAGATTGTGTAGTAGTAGTTAGCAATCTTTCGATTTTTATACAAAATTTCAAAGATATCTCTGAGTAAACGAAGAAAATGTCAAATTGCTTTAAAAAGGTTTCATAATAACTTTTTGACAAAGAGGAGTTAGAAAATATATAATAGCCCATTTTGTTGCTGTGATATTGTACTTTTTGAAAACATACAGAAGTATTTCCGATTTGTTTTATTTCTAACCGAAAAATCCAAAAAACTGTTGATTTAGGGGCAAAAATTAGCTATTTTTGTCGAACTTCGACTTATTTTTCCCAATTAAAAGCAAATAACATACAAGTTTTTGGTATCATAATAAACTAGAGTTTACGGTTCCAATGACCAAATAATTTGTTTTTTAAAGTAATGCCAAACAAGAGAATGCGAGAGCAATATAGAGGCCGAAATCAGGGTCGATTTTTGCGAAATTTTCAAATTTTCAAAGTTGTTTACTTTAATAACTCTTTTGTCACAAATCGATTTTACAAGTATGTTATATCATTTTCTTGCTCATTTAATACTCTTTACGAATATATAAGGATCAAAAAGTTTAGCTACAGTTTCATGGCTCAATTTTTCGATTTCCCAAGTTTCACTCAAAATGAGCCAAATTCAGCCAGAATGGCAAAAATCGAGTTTTGATTCCTTTGTTTTTTGAACATTTTTTTACACCAGGTTGAAGCCCCAGTTCATGCTGATTCCGAAACATATTCATTTTTTAAATTTGGTTCAGTAGTTTTTGAGATATAAGCCTTTTTCGGAGGCATACCAGGGCACCGCTGTCCAAGGGCACCAGGGCACCCACCCGCAAACCTTTTTTTTATGTGTTCCCGTTCGATTTTCGAAATCCCGCTTACTTAGTTAGATTCTATATGAAACCAGCTCTCCAATGATATACTTTTTAAATTTCAAGTTTTGAAATGCTCACTTCATAGTTGTTCACCGTAAAGCAGGGTATGAAAATTTCGTTTCGTGTGTTGCCTCACGGTAACGTGACATGCTAATTGTGAGTCAACACAGGTGGAGACCAGATCACCTGCATCCGCTCACTGAATGGTCATGAATAGAGCATTTGAAATTGCGCAACGTATACGAAAGTTCCAAAAGCTCACACAGTAAGCCGGAAACAATTTAATTAGTTCCAAAAGGTCGATGTACGGCAAAGACGGAACGATCGAATTAGTTCCAATGGGTCGATGTACGGCAAAGAGGGAAGGAACGGTGGGTCGAATTAGTTCCAATAGTAGAGTGACTGCAGCAGAGAGCAGAGCCAGTGGCTGCAGAGAGACAATGGCTGCAGATGAGTGACCGCAGGGTCCGCGCTGTTCGATATAACGGGTTTTAAAGCTAGTTTCGTCATTATATGACCGACTATTTCAGATTTATGATGTCGGAGCATTTCGATGATGATGATATTCTTGGCGAAGGCGTTTGTGTTAGTGAAATTGCGGTCCCAGGTGGAGAGGCGAAGAAGGCGAAGAAAGAGCATTGCTTGAAGATCAAAGCAGATCGAGAGGCAGATCAGTACAATCGATCGTTTTACAGGCCACCCAAACGGAAGGTCGAGGATTTGCTGCCCTTGTCCTTCAAGTTTGTTGGGTTCGATGCCAATGGAATCCCAGTTGAAGAGGTGATGGGGCATGTTAAGCAATTGTTTTTTGGCGTTGAAAGCGTTGCACTTGGCAAACTTCGACCCAATCAGAAGAAAAACCCAGTGTACAATGGCTGGGTCAACTTTCTCGGTGTAGGCCATTGCAAGAAAGCAATTCGAGCCGTAGAAGAAGGAAAGTTTGGCAGCATGAAGGTTGTGAAGATTGGGCGAACCAAGGAATTAGCTTGTGCGCCGACGAAATTGAAGATAAAGAAGGCTCCAAAGAGGCGAACACACCTTACATGTTGGGGGCAAAGATTACTGCCTAATTACAGGAAATTCGCCAATGATGATTTTATGATTCTGAAGTTTTGAATTGTTTTCCGATGTTTTGATTTGTTTGATGATTTTCATGCTTTGAACTTTGTATAGTTTGTTTATTTCATCAATTGCTTAGTTTACTTAATTTGATCAATTCGAGTCATTAATTGACTTTGTTTCGCTCTTTTTTTTCTCTTTCTCCTTTATGATGTATGCATTTATAAATTTAACACACGGCTCATCCAACACATGGCTTTTTTTTAGTTGCTTGCAGGGGAAACCCTAGATTACCAACAAGCCACTAAAAATTAGCTGTGTTTTCAATCTCATTTTTTTCGCTTATTCTAAAAATTAGTTAAATTTTATCGGGTCAAGGAGTTGTCCAAATCAAACCAAACTTGGTATGGAGCATCACCAGTGTATATAGAGTCTAAAACAAAAAGAATTTTTGGTATAGCTTGCCTAGGAAAAAAGTTAGTTTTTCATACGGAAATTTGCGATTATTTCGAATAATTAATTTTAAAAATAGGTCTTTTTCGTCGGGTCAAGGAGTTGTTCAAAGCGAACCAAATTGATATACCAGACTACCAGTAGTATGTAGGTTGTAGTGCAAAAAGTATTTTTGGTATAGCTTGCCTAGGAAAAAAGTTAGTATTTCATACGGAAATTTGCGATTATTTCGAATAAATAATTTTAAAAATAGGTCTTTTTCGTCTGGTCAAGGAGTTGTTCAAAGCGAACCAAATTGATATCCCAGACTATCAGTAGTATGTAGGTTGTAGTGCAAAAAGAATTTTTGGTATAGCTTGCCTAGGAAAAAAGTTAGTATTTCATACGGAAATTTGCGAATTTCGCAAATAACGAATTTTAAAAATAGGTCTTTTTCATCGGGTCAAGGAGTTGTTCAAAGCGAATCAAATTGATATCCCAGACTACCAGTAGTATGTAGGTTGTAGTGCAAAAAGAATTTTTGGTATAGCTTTCCTAGGAAAAAAGTTAGTATTTCATACGGAAATTTCGACTTATTCGCTTATTCTATTTTTCAAAATATAGAAATTTCATCGGATCAAGGAGTTGTCCAAATCGAACCAAACCTGGTATCGAGTATCCCATGGGTAACTAGATTGTAAAACAAAAAGAATTTTTGGTATAGCTTGCCTAGGAAAAAAGTTAGTATTTCATACGGAAATTTCGACTTATTCGCTTATTCTATTTTTCAAAATATAGAAATTTCATCGGATCAAGGAGTTGTCCAAATCGAACCAAACTTGGTATCGAGTATCCCATGGGTAACTAGATTGTAAAACAAAATAAATTTTTGTTATAGGTTGCCTAGGAAAAAAGTTAGTATTTCATACGGAAATTTGCGATTATTTCCGAATAATTTTAAATAAGTATATTTGAAAATAGGTGTTTTTCATCGGATCAAGGAGTTGTCCAAATCAAACCAAACCCGGTATGGAGTATCCGCTGTGCACCTAGAATGTAAAACAAAAAGAATTTTTGGTATAGCTTGCCTAGGGAAAAAGTTAGTTTTTCATACGGAAATTTGCTATTAATTCAAATTAGTAATTTAAAAAATAGGTCTTTTTGATTAGGTCTTAGAGTTGTCCAAATCGAACCAAATTTGATATGGAGTTTCCCCTGTGTACCTAGAGTCTAAAATAAAAAGAATTTTCGGTATAGCTTGCCTAGGAAAAAATTTAGTGTTTCATACGGAAATTTCCGATTATTTCGAATAATTAATTTTAAAAATAGGTCTTTTTCATCGGGTCAAGGAGTTGTTCAAATTGAACCAAACTCGGTATTGAGTGTCTCATGGGTAACTAGATTGTAAAACAAAAAGAATTTTTGGCATAGCTTGCCTAGGAAAAAAGTTAGTTTTTCATACGGAAATTTGCTATTATTTCAAATAATTAATTTTTAAATATAGTATTTTTCATATGGTCAAGGAGTTGTTCAAATCGAATCAAACTCGGCATCGAGTGTCCCATGGGTAACTGGGTTGTAAAACAATACGAATTTTTGGTATAGCTTGCCTAGGAAAAAAGTTAGTATCTCATACGGAATTTTGGTATTATTTCCGAATAATTTTAAATAAGTATATTTGAAAATAGGTCTTTTTCGTCGGGTCAAGGAGTTGTTCAAATCGAACCAAACTCGGTATCGAGTATCCCATGGGTAACTAGATTGTAAAACAAAAAGAAATTTTGGCATAGCTTGCCTAGGAAAAAAGTTAGTTTTTCATACGGAAATTTGCTATTATTTCAAATAATTAATTTTTAAATATAGTATTTTTCATATGGTCAAGGAGTTGTTCAAATTGAACCATACTCGGTATCGAGTATCCCATGGGTAACTAGATTGTAAAACAAAAAGAAATTTTGGCATAGCTTGCCTAGGAAAAAAGTTAGTTTTTCATACGGAAATTTGCTATTATTTCAAATAATTAATTTTTAAATATAGTATTTTTCATATGGTCAAGGAGTTGTTCAAATCGAATCAAACTCGGTATCGAGTGTCCCATGGGTAACTGGGTTGTAAAACAATACGAATTTTTGATATAGCTTGCCTAGGAAAAAAGTTAGTATCTCATACGGAATTTTGGTATTATTTCCGAATAATTTTAAATAAGTATATTTGAAAATAGGTCTTTTTCGTCGGGTCAAGGAGTTGTTCAAATCGAACCAAACTCGGTATCGAGTATCCCATGGGTAACTAGATTGTAAAACAAAAAGAAATTTTGGCATAGCTTGCCTAGGAAAAAAGTTAGTTTTTCATACGGAAATTTGCTATTATTTCAAATAATTAATTTTTAAATATAGTATTTTTCATATGGTCAAGGAGTTGTTCAAATTGAACCAAACTCGGTATCGAGTATCCCATGGGTAACTAGATTGTAAAACAAAAAGAAATTTTGGCATAGCTTGCCTAGGAAAAAAGTTAGTTTTTCATACGGAAATTTGCTATTATTTCAAATAATTAATTTTTAAATATAGTATTTTTCATATGGTCAAGGAGTTGTTCAAAGCGAATCAAATTGATATCCCAGACTACCAATAGTATGTAGGTTGTAGTGCAAAAAGAATTTTTGGTATAGCTTGCCTAGGAAAAAAGTTAGTATTTCATACGGAAATTTGCGAATTTCGCAAATAACGAATTTTAAAAATAGGTCTTTTTCATCGGGTCAAGGAGTTGTTCAAAGCGAATCAAATTGATATCCCAGACTACCAGTAGTATGTAGTTTGTAGTGCAAAAAGAATTTTTGGTATAGCTTTCCTAGGAAAAAAGTTAGTATTTCATACGGAAATTTCGACTTATTCGCTTATTCTATTTTTCAAAATATAGAAATTTCGTCGGGTCAAGGAGTTGTTCAAAGCGAACCAAATTGATATCCCAGACTATCAGTAGTATGTAGGTTGTAGTGCAAAAAGAATTTTTGGTATAGCTTGCCTAGGAAAAAAGTTAGTATTTCATACGGAAATTTGCGAATTTCGCAAATAACGAATTTTAAAAATAGGTCTTTTTCATCGGGTCAAGGAGTTGTTCAAAGCGAACCAAATTGATATCCCAGACTACCAGTAGTATGTAGGTTGTAGTGCAAAAAGAATTTTTGGTATAGCTTTCCTAGGAAAAAAGTTAGTATCTCATACGAAATTTTGCTATTATTTCCGAATAATTTTAAATAAGTATATTTGAAAATAGGTCTTTTTCGTCGGGTCAAGGAGTTGTTCAAATCGAACCAAACTCGGTATCGAGTGTCCCATGGGTAACTAGATTGTAAAACAAAAAGAATTTTTGGTATAGCTTGCCTATGAAAAAAGTTAGTTTTTCACACGGAAATTTGCGAATTTCGCAAATAACGAATTTTAAAAATAGGTCTTTTTCGTCGGGTCAAGGAGTTGTTCAAAGCGAACCAAATTGATATCCCAGACTACTAGTAGTATGTAGGTTGTAGTGCAAAAAGATTTTTTTCTATAGCTTGCCTAGGAAAAAAGTTAGTATTTCATACGGAAATTTGCGAATTTCGCAAATAACTAATTTTAAAAATAGGTCTTTTTCATCGGGTCAAGGAGTTGTTCAAAGCAAACCAAATTGATATCCCAGACTACCAGTAGTATGTAGGTTGTAGTGCAAAAAGAATTTTTTGTATAGCTTGCCTAGGAAAAAAGTTAGTATTTCATACGGAAATTTGCGAATTTCGCAAATAACGAATTTTAAAAATAGGTCTTTTTCATCGGGTCAAGGAGTTGTTCAAAGCGAACCAAATTGATATCCCAGACTACCAGTAGTATATAGGTTGTAGTGCAAAAAGAATTTTTTGTATAGCTTGCCTAGGAAAAAAGTTAGTATTTCATACGGAAATTTGCGAATTTCGCAAATAACGAATTTTGAAAAATAGGTCTTTTTCATCGGGTCAAGGAGTTGTTCAAAGCGAACCAAATTGATATCCCAGACTACCAGTAGTATGTAGGTTGTAGTGCAAAAACAATTTTTGGTATAGCTTGCCTAGGAAAAAAATTATCATTTCATACGGAAATTTGCTATTATTTCCGAATAATTCTGAATAAGTATTTTTGAAAATAGGTCTTTTTCATTGGGTCAAGGACTTGTCCAAATCTAACCAAACTCGGTATGAATTATCCCCTGTATAATATTGAGTCTAAAACAAAAAGAATTTTTGCTATAGCTTGCGTAGAAAAAAGTTAGTTTTTCGTACGGAAATTTCGATTAATTCGAATAATTAATTTTAAATAATTTTTAAAAATAGGTCTTTTTGATTAGGCCCTAGAGTTGTTCAAAGTGAACCAAACTTGGTATGGAGTATCACCAGTGTATTGAGAGTCTAAGGTAAAAAGAGTTTTTGGTATAGCTTGCCTAGGGAAAGAGTTAGTTTTTCATACGGAAATTTGCGATTATTTTAAATAAGTAATTTAAAAAATGGCGTTTTAATTAGGTTTTAGAGTTGTCCAAATCGAACCAAATTGATATCCCAGACTACTAGTTGTATGTAGGTTGTAGTGCGAAAAGAATGGTTTGCCTAAATGCCCTACAAAATAGTAGATATTTCACACGGAAATTTCGGCTTTTTCGCTTATTATATTAAAAATAGGGTTAGTTTTTCAGCTTTGACTATGGAACAAACAGGTCTCGTTTTGAATGAAACTGGCCTTATTTATGAAAGGCGTCGCTCGTCTTCTGTTCCAAATGTTCCTGCTTCCACGGTTACTCTCCGCAGCTTGCTCTCTGAGATAAATGCGCTTAAGGAAAAGATCAGACAACTCGAAGAAAGGGTACAAACTTTAGAGAGAGCTAATTCGGAAGTTGTTGATCTAACCGGAGATGTGAGCTTTGATTCGACGGTGTCCGTTCATTCAAGTGACATGAGTGAAGAAATTCCAAATGGCATTTAAAGCGACCATAGTTATTGATAGACTGAGGTTTAGTTTGAATGGCAATTGTTAATCAGTCTCATGCTAGCAGAAACTTGTGTTTTTATGTTGCTACGTTTAGGTTCAGTTTATTGATACATACTTTCACATTCAAAAAGTTTCAATGCTATATGTGTTCTTATCTGGCCCTCTAATCTTGATATCAGTTCGGCTGTAGTAGTTTAAAAGGTTCTCAATAATTCTCTTATTTTCAGGTACAAGATGCCTTTCAAAATTGAATTTGTTTTTCTTACTGAAGCGTGCCAGGTCTTGAAATTATCATTATTTGACCCTCGATGGCGGAAGGAATTTCAAGTGAGCCAGCGAATGCAGTTGGAAATAGATGAAAAGGTAACCCTGAAGATTGATAATGTGGACACAGAATGCGTCCTTTTAAAGCATGGAACACCAGCTGCAATGGCGGTTGAATACGAGTCGTTGAGAGAGCTCTATTCGTCATTTTCCGACCAGTGTGAGAGAGACGTGGTTGCAACGCCAAAGAGGGGTGCGAGGTGGACACACAATGCAACTGGAACTCCGACTCCAAACAACATGTCTCAAACGCCGGAGAATTTGGTTAGAAAAATCTTTCTACTGGTTTAGAGTAGTCAGATTAGGTATGATGGGTTGCTGAGCGTAATAAAGTCGGAGAAAACTTAATTGATTTAATGCATTTTAGCGCTGAAAGTTTGCAAAACTTTTTGTCCATAGTTTTTTAAACTTATAGTGTAATTTTAATGGAAGCTGTCAATGCATGAATTGGTTGTTTAGAAATGCACTAACCATGCCAAAATTGAAGCAATTCTGAAGGAGGACAAACAATTGATCTCTGATTTGATACAGAGTAACCAGAAGGCTGTCGCTGATTGCAACAAGAAATTGGAGCAACAGCTGCAGAGTTTGAAAGCGATTGTGAGTATTTTCGAATCTTTAAAATAATCTCGTTATAAACTCGATTTAGGAAAGTTCATTATAGATTGTAGCCACTTAAGTCTCAAGACCTATCGATAGAGTATGTTACTTATTAAAAATAGTTGAGGTTGTCAATTTTTTTTAGATAGACGTGCACAGAGAAAAGATTCAGGATGACGCAAGGGATGATCAGACAGAAGACCTTCCGAGCTTTTACAATGACATTGATCTGGAGAGTTTACCAAAGGCTGACAGACCTGAGCAGTATGGTAAAATCTTGCGAGTGGCACTGTGGGGTGAAAACGGCCTGCAGAGAGAAATTATTTCACCCACGCGAGACAGTGAAGTGAGAAAGCCTGCCTCGCCAAAGAGAACAAAAATTTTCAAAGGTTGAGTTTGGCTTAAAATCTTGACTTAAAAGAGATAATAATGGGGCGGATCTTATTGAAAAAATCGAAGGAACAATGAGCTGTTAAGATAAACAATTTTTTGCTTTTAATATGTAGTGTAATATGTATTACAAACCTCACTTGAATTTTTTTTAAGGCCTGGTGAAGAAAAACTTTCCCGCTCGTATTTGGCCAGACGCATACTCAGAAGCTCGGACATCAGCAAACCGATCAGGCATGGACTCGTTGAGATATAGAAAGAGGAAGAGTGATCCATTTTGGTGCGATCAACAGAAAAAGAGGGCAGCTAAGAAGTTGAAGAAAAATCAAGGCGCGTCTCACGAAGTATCAACAAATACTGAAGACACCAACGGGGAGAGTCAGGATGACGAAAATAGTGATGACCATGAAGGTTCTGCAACTGCGATGAATGAGTAACGAGCTTGTTTGGAAGATTTGTTTGAAAGATTTGATTTAGAATACTGATTTTACTTTGAAAGGTGCTTTTTGCAGTGACAGTTGTTTTCTGAGAATTTTTTGTTTTGTCAAGATTTGTTTAACTCAGTTTTCTTAACAAGGTGCTCTTTCCAATTTGTTTCAATTTATTACAATTAAATGACTTATTAAGTCTAGATTTTCAGTACTTAGTTTTCATGAAAAGGTGCCCCGTTTTGAGTGACATTTTCCCGGTTCTTTGGAAGAGCCTTCGAGAAAAATCATTAGGCAGAATTGTTAGAGCTTGTTATTATTTCAAGAAGTTTTTTCAGTCTCGTAATTTAGCTGAGTTTTTTCAGATTGTTGAAAATGAAAAAATCTCGTCATGATCAAGCGAAAAAAGCTTCAATACGGATTCTGAAGCTGAAAGGGAAAACGCTGTCAAAGCTCACCTCGTGTCGACTAATATGGCCTGGTTGTTTGTTGACAAAGAGCTCATGCTTTTGAGTTTAAGTAGTACAAAGTGGCCCTCAAAACTCAAGGCATCTCAAAAGCTAAGCATGATTGAGGGAGAGTGCTACAATCTGAAAATAAAGGATAACGAGTACCCCTGTCGCTTGCTCACAAAAGGTCCTGCGAAGAAGGTGGAACAGGAGATGGCACATTACAAGGCGGAGATTGAAGAAGGCAAACGGCCATCGGACTTGAGAAAGAAAGTGCTCACATCTTCGAAAGCTCCAATGGTTGAAGTAGACTTCCTGAGTTCTTCTCGTCCTCCAATAATGACGAGCGCGGAGTTAAGTCTCGGAAAAGGCAGTAGACAGACTTCAAAGAAAGCGAAGTTGAGTGCAAGTCAGCAACCAGCTGTCGTACAAAGCAACATTTGTGACCAGGTAATTTTTTCAATGAAGAAAAACAAACGTTTTAGGCCACAAAATACTTAAAATTTTGCACGGTGTACTGGCTAACTATCCTAGTTCAATTAAGAAATAGTCCGATCTGATGACTCTTTGCCTGTAGGAACAAGAAGTAGTTGCTTTGTCTCAACCCTGCCCATCTGCCGCTCTCACTGGTAACAGTGCAAGCAGTATTGCAGAAGACGACAATGACTGTGGACCAGATTGCCCGCTCCTCGCAGAATTTCTAGATCAGCATGTTCTAGAAATGAATGAGCTGAGAAAGGCCTTCGAAGAACAGAAAAAGAGAGATGAGACAAGGCGAACAAATCTGTGCTCCCGCATTGAGCAGAAAGTAAGTTTGGTCTATGCAAGTTTACTCCATGCAAAGGAATGTTTTATTTCACTTCACCCTATCTAGTAGATTTATCGTGCTTTGACAATAGACCTTGCATTAACCTAGGTAACATCTTTCTGTTCAGACTATCGAGTTGAAAGAACTGCGTTTGTTGGACGTCCACGGTTTCCGGAGTGTGGACGAACATCCTTCGCGAGCAAGAGGCACTGAAGTAGTTCTGCACGAGGACGAGGATTTAATGTCCATTTACGCGGGAACCGATGTTGGGAAACTCGCCAGAGCACTGTTCGATAAGTTGTTTGCAGAAAGCGATCGTGGTAACTTCATCCTTGCACCCAGACGAAAAGAAGCTGACGGCCGAACAGAAGCTCCGGAAAACCTTCTTGAAAAATTTCATAGTAAGAATTTTTGTAATTAATTAGGTCTTGTAGACAACTTTTTTAGGATTTCCCCTTAACGTTCATTATAAGTCGCTGAATTTTGAAATTGAAGAAAAGCCACGTAACGATTTGAAAAGTTTTGAAAAAGCATGATTAATAAAGTTCATTCACCAGTTTTTTTTTCGTTCAGAAGTGGTGAGGCAGAAGTATCCTGACACCCCAAAGCTAGCGTGTGAAGAAGCAAGGAAGGCTGCGAATCAGTACGGCAAAGACTGTCGTAAAAAGAATGCCAGCGCAAACAACTAAACTTTTTGTTTTGATTTTGATTCGTTGATTAATTGCAGAAACTAAACAGAAATTCCAGATTTAACTTAGAAGTTTACCCTTCGAGTTCATTCAGTTCTGTTTCGATAAGATAAACTGATTAATTCTCGCTCCGTCTCAGTGTTTATTTACGTTTTTTATACAACTTTATACGTTAATTTATAGCTGATGCAGTAATTTTAAAATTGATTTTGAGATTTGCGAACTTTGTATCATTGCATAATTGCACACTAAGAAATTTACGCTTGCAGTTCATTTTTCTCCAAGTTCATTTAGCTCGTCTTCACCTTTCCTAAAGAGTTTTACGCTGACAAAATTCAATTAGACTTGGTGAGGCACTTTATGTGAGGCAATGTTTGATTAATAAGAGGTTTTTTATCTGACTCAATTTTGAGCTTAAGATTTTTTAAAGCAACTCGTTTTCAAATCTCGTTCAAGCTTTTCCAGTGTGATGATAAGTTGCGAAGAGTTAGTGATTGCGGATGGTCAAGTTGTTCGTCAGCTGCTTAAAGACTTCAATGTATCTCCCGAGTCAATGCTGCCTTTGAATAGTTTCGATGAGTTTGAAAAGCGACTTCAGTATGACAAAAATCTTGCGAAAACCTATGGTAATTTGAAAGAACTTTATCAGCAGTCTGTTGCAGCCGGTTTCAAGATCCTACCAGACAACTTTGGTGGCTTCGGGTTATTTAATCACACAGGGAGAGTTCTCAAGCCATCGATCGAACCCCTTAGACCTTTTCCTGTGGGTCTGGTCAAAAACGTCCCTTGCGAGCTTCAAAATGAAATGTCGGATCTCTCGGTTATGCGTGGTGAGTTGGATACCGATGAGTTAGTTTTGCTTGGCCCAATTCGTTTCGCCAATCACTCATGCTCGCCTAATACTCAATTCTTCCTCGGTTACACCAGCCCCTTGCTTCAGCATAATAAATGCGTTTTTCTTAAAGTAATTAGCTCGATACAGCCCTTTGAAGAAATCACTGTAAGTTATGGTTCAAACTATTTCAAAGACGGTCGACTGAAGTGTAGATGTCCACATAAAGATAAACATATTGTGTCCCCGGGAAATCCGCAGGAGACTTTTACGCCCCCCGTTGCAAGCCCTTTTCCAAAATGCACCGAGTTACCGGCTACACCAATTGATTTGTCTCGAAGTTCAACTCAAAGCGAAAGTTTCCAGACACAATATTCAGCGAGTCAATCAAGTGCTGGAACCCCTAACCTGTTGGAAGTGGAGAGAAAAAGAGCAATTGTAACTCAGAGAAAAAGGAAAGTGAAAAGACGATTAGTCGATTCAGCGAGTCGACAAATACGGACATTTATCCATCAGGTAGATTCCAGCCAGTCCTCGGAGTTGGAAAGTGTGCTTGATGAAACTGAATTGAATACCACAGATCATGCAACTCCAGATAGCATTGAAAATGAGCCTGAAGAAGTTTCTTGTGAAGATGCATCTTGTGAAGATGCATCTTCAGTTTCTAATTCGGAGTCCGACGAAGACTCAAGCAAAGATTCTGAAACCGTGGAAGACCAGTTTGTGTTCTCGCAGGACCCCTTGAGTTGTAACACGAATGTTACTGCTCATAACGCATCAATGGGATTGTATCGAATTGCTGCGCGACATTGTTTGCCTGACAAAGCCTTATTTGACCTCCTCGCATGGCATAAAATTGTTCACCCGCGAGACATTTTACCAGCCCCAAATTACATTAAAAATGAAACCAACAAATTAACAGAGCGATACATTGCAGGGACAGCAACTAACGGCACGGGAGAAGTAATTTTCTTGAGTTTTGCTGACAAACTTCAAGAAAATGTTGAAAAATACATAACAGAAATTTTAGCTTATGCTAATCCTGATACGAAAACAGATCTAAAGCTCACAGCCCTTTTTGATGGAAATGCGCTTAATGTGAAACTTATCCTCAATACGGATGGAGTTAGGGTGCAAGAGTCTAGTGATTGCTCAGCCTATCCTGTTTGGGTAGCTCTGGCTGACTTGCCACCGAAGTTGCGTTCTTCCTTTGATAACATCCATCTATGTTCGCTGTGGTATGGCAAAGGAAGGATAGATTGGGATTCCATATTTGAGCACTATCTGTCTGAAGTATCAAAAGACAGGAAAATTAAAGTAAATGGGGTTGACTACGAGCTGAAATTTCAAACTGTTTTTGTAATACTAGATCTTGTGTGCAAGCACGATGTCCTGCAAATGAAAAAATTTAATGGATATTGTGGATGCGGTTTGTGTACCATGCGAGGTGTGCAAAGATATCCAGGCGGTCGATCGTATCCAAATAATCAATCGTTCAGAATGCGTGATCCGGGGATGCACGAGCACTTAGTAAGGCAGTTTGAGAGTGGGAGTGTTGAAGAAAGAAAAGCTAGAAAGGAGAAGGACCCAGAGATTGATACACTCGGAGTTAAGGGGCGATCATATTTATTTAAAGTTATTCCTAATCTTCCATTAACCTGTCCCGTGGACACTATGCACCAGTGTCTTAAAGGAGTTGCAAATGACATTATCAACTTTTTTGCTGAGCAACTGAGCTACGATGAGGTACAGAAAATTGATGACGCAACAAAACAAGTTACTTTGCCCAGCGAATTCAAGCGATCAGTCAGGTCATTGCGATCCCTTGAGCACTTTAAAGCCAACGAATTCAAAACATTTTTGCTGTATTTTGCCCCAATAGTTTTCCAAAATTTTCCAGAAAACTCTTTGGCGCATGAATCCAATTTACAAAATCTCAAATACTTAATCTTCGCACTCCGCTCTATGTACGAAAGTGTTGACGAGGCCCAGCTTTGTGGTTACCTGTTAGAAGCTTTCTGCTATAACATGTCCATCCGCTATCCTTTAAAGAAGTTCGACTCAATTAATTTCCATCTGCTCCGACATCTAGCATGGCAGTGCAAATTCTTCGGGCCCTTGTGGACTACGTCTGCAACTATGTTTGAAAGTGCCAATAATCACCTCATAAAGACTTTAACTGGCACTGTTAATACCTGCAGCCTTATAGTTAAGCGATACATTCGCAATAGACATTTCGATAGCATGGAGGTGAAGAACGATAATCTTACCGGATTCCTTGAAGCTTTGAGGGGCAAAACAAGCGGCTTTAAAGACGATTTCTCAATGAAGCGAAACAATGTGTTTTCAAATTTTCAAAAGCAATTTCCTGAGGCTCGTTTGTTTTGCAGACACCGAGGAAAATTCTACCTGGACAGCCAATTGTATACAAGATCTGAAGCAAACAGTTTTGTTTCACTTTCTGAGGAGAACGAAATTTTAGTCGGCCAGATTTTGTTGTTCATTGAGAAAGAGTCGGTGATTTTGTGTGCTGTTCAGCTCTACAACATCCTTGACAAGCTTGCGTTAGATCTGTCGTCAACTGAGTTTCACGGACAAGACAACAAACTTAAGCCTCTTGGCTATCGTGTAGAAAAGTCGACCGAAGTTCGAGTTTTCAAGTGCTGTTCAATAAACAACAAACTTATTCTCTTCCATTTTTGCAACAACCTTTACTTTATTAATGTGCTCACCCATTTCGAGCACGATTAAGGTTGAATTAGACTTGAAGCAATCCAGACTCCTTTGTAATTTTCCTAAAGCTCTGTAATTTTCCCAAAAATTCTCTTCCAGTAATTTTCCTAAAACTCTACTAGAGCAAATTGTTTAATTTCTTTATAGATTGAATCGATATTAATGCTTCAGTTGCCATTTCGTGCAAAAGTATTCCTCCGTTATGTCAGATTGATATTGAATAAGACGTTGTTGAATCTAGACTTCGATCATTGATTTTGTTAAAACTTAGATTTTAAAAAGTTTTTAATGGTTCAAGGAATTCTTGAAAGTGAACCAAATGGATATCCCAGACTACCAGTAGTATGTAGGTTGCAGTGCAAAAAGAATGGTTCGCCTAACTGTCCTACAAACAAAGTAGAAATTTTACACGGAATAAGTTGCCTAGGAAAAAAGTTAGTATTTCATACGGAAATTTGCTATTAATTCAAATAAGTAATTTAAAAAATAGGTCTTTTTGATTAGATCTTAGAGTTGTCCAAATCGAACCAAATTTGATATGGAGTTTCCCCTGTGTACCTAGAGTCTAAAATAAAAAGAATTTTTGGTATAGGTTGCCTAGGAAAAAAGTTACTTTTGCATACGGAAATCTGCAATTATTTCAAATATTTAATTTTGAAATATAGTATTTTTCATATGGTCAAGGAGTTGTTCAAATCGAACCAAACTCGGTATCGAGTGTCCCATGGGTAACTAGATTGTAAAACAAAAAGAAATTTTGGCATAGCTTGCCTAGGAAAAAAGTTAGTTTTTCATACGGAAATTTGCTATTATTTCAAATATTTAATTTTGAAATATAGTATTTTTCATATGGTCAAGGAGTTGTTCAAATCGAACCAAACTCGGTATCGAGTGTCCCATGGGTAACTAGATTGTAAAACAGAAAGAATTTTTGGTATAGCTTGCCTATGAAAAAAGTTAGTTTTTCACACGGAAATTTGCGAATTTCGCAAATAACGAATTTTAAAAATAGGTCTTTTTCGTCGGGTCAAGGAGTTGTTCAATGCGAACCAAATTGATATCCCAGACTACCAGTAGTATGTAGGTTGTAGTGCAAAAAGTATTTTTGGTATAGCTTGCCTAGGAAAAAAGTTAGTATTTCATACGGAAATTTGCGAATTTCGCAAATAACGAATTTTAAAAATAGGTCTTTTTCATCGGGTCAAGGAGTTGTTCAAAGCGAACCAAATTGATATCCCAGACTACCAGTAGTATGTAGGTTGTAGTGCAAAAAGAATTTTTTGTATAGCTTGCCTAGGAAAAAAGTTAGTATCTCATACGAAATTTTGCTATTATTTCCGAATAATTTTAAATAAGTATATTTGAAAATAGGTCTTTTTCGTCGGGTCAAGGAGTTGTTCAAATCGAACCAAACTCGGTATCGAGTGTCCCATGGGTAACTAGATTGTAAAACAAAAAGAATTTTTGGTATAGCTTGCCTAGGAAAAAAGTTAGTTTTGCATACGGAAATTTGCAATTATTTCAAATATTTAATTTTGAAATATAGTATTTTTCATATGGTCAAGGAGTTGTTCAAATCGAACCAAACTCGGTATCGAGTGTCCCATGGGTAACTAGATTGTAAAACAAAAAGAATTTTTGGTATAGCTTGCCTATGAAAAAAGTTAGTTTTTCATACGGAAATTTGCTATTATTTCAAATAATTAATTTTTAAATATAGTATTTTTCATATGGTCAAGGAGTTGTTCAAATTGAACCAAACTCGGTATCGAGTATCCCATGGGTAACTAGATTGTAAAACAAAAAGAAATTTTGGCATAGCTTGCCTAGGAAAAAAGTTAGTTTTTCATACGGAAATTTGCTATTATTTCCGAATAATTTTAAATAAGTATATTTGAAAATAGGTCTTTTTCGTCGGGTCAAGGAGTTGTTCAAATCGAACCAAACTCGGTATCGAGTGTCCCATGGGTAACTAGATTGTAAAACAAAAAGAATTTTTGGTATAGCTTGCCTAGGAAAAAAGTTAGTTTTGCATACGGAAATTTGCAATTATTTCAAATATTTAATTTTGAAATATAGTATTTTTCATATGGTCAAGGAGTTGTTCAAATCGAACCAAACTCGGTATCGAGTGTCCCATGGGTAACTAGATTGTAAAACAAAAAGAATTTTTGGTATAGCTTGCCTAGGAAAAAAGTTAGTATCTCATACGAAATTTTGCTATTATTTCCGAATAATTTTAAATAAGTATATTTGAAAATAGGTCTTTTTCGTCGGGTCAAGGAGTTGTTCAAATCGAACCAAACTCGGTATCGAGTGTCCCATGGGTAACTAGATTGTAAAACAAAAAGAATTTTTGGTATAGCTTGCCTAGGAAAAAAGTTAGTTTTGCATACGGAAATTTGCAATTATTTCAAATATTTAATTTTGAAATATAGTATTTTTCATATGGTCAAGGAGTTGTTCAAATCGAACCAAACTCGGTATCGAGTGTCCCATGGGTAACTAGATTGTAAAACAAAAAGAATTTTTGGTATAGCTTGCCTATGAAAAAAGTTAGTTTTTCACACGGAAATTTGCGAATTTCGCAAATAACGAATTTTAAAAATAGGTCTTTTTCGTCGGGTCAAGGAGTTGTTCAAAGCGAACCAAATTGATATCCCAGACTACTAGTAGTATGTAGGTTGTAGTGCAAAAAGATTTTTTGGTATAGCTTGCCTAGGAAAAAAGTTAGTATCTCATACGGAATTTTGCTATTATTTCCGAATAATTTTAAATAAGTATATTTGAAAATAGGTCTTTTTCGTCGGGTCAAGGAGTTGTTCAAATCGAACCAAACTCGGTATCAAGTATACCATGGGTAACTAGATTGTAAAACAAAAAGAATTTTTGGCATAGCTTGCCTAGCAAAAAAGTTAGTTTTTCACACGGAAATTTGCGAATTTCGCAAATAACGAATTTTAAAAATAGGTCTTTTTCGTCGGGTCAAGGAGTTGTTCAATGCGAACCAAATTGATATCCCAGACTACTAGTAGTATGTAGGTTGTAGTGCAAAAAGAATTTTTTGTATAGCTTGCCTAGGAAAAAAGTTAGTATCTCATACGAAATTTTGCTATTATTTCCGAATAATTTTAAATAAGTATATTTGAAAATAGGTCTTTTTCGTCGGGTCAAGGAGTTGTTCAAATCGAACCAAACTCGGTATCGAGTGTCCCATGGGTAACTAGATTGTAAAACAAAAAGAATTTTTGGTATAGCTTGCCTAGGAAAAAAGTTAGTTTTGCATACGGAAATTTGCAATTATTTCAAATATTTAATTTTGAAATATAGTATTTTTCATATGGTCAAGGAGTTGTTCAAATCGAACCAAACTCGGTATCGAGTGTCCCATGGGTAACTAGATTGTAAAACAAAAAGAATTTTTGGTATAGCTTGCCTATGAAAAAAGTTAGTTTTTCACACGGAAATTTGCGAATTTCGCAAATAACGAATTTTAAAAATAGGTCTTTTTCGTCGGGTCAAGGAGTTGTTCAAAGCGAACCAAATTGATATCCCAGACTACTAGTAGTATGTAGGTTGTAGTGCAAAAAGATTTTTTGGTATAGCTTGCCTAGGAAAAAAGTTAGTATCTCATACGGAATTTTGCTATTATTTCCGAATAATTTTAAATAAGTATATTTGAAAATAGGTCTTTTTCGTCGGGTCAAGGAGTTGTTCAAATCGAACCAAACTCGGTATCAAGTATACCATGGGTAACTAGATTGTAAAACAAAAAGAATTTTTGGCATAGCTTGCCTAGCAAAAAAGTTAGTTTTTCACACGGAAATTTGCGAATTTCGCAAATAACGAATTTTAAAAATAGGTCTTTTTCGTCGGGTCAAGGAGTTGTTCAATGCGAACCAAATTGATATCCCAGACTACTAGTAGTATGTAGGTTGTAGTGCAAAAAGAATTTTTTGTATAGCTTGCCTAGGAAAAAAGTTAGTATCTCATACGAAATTTTGCTATTATTTCCGAATAATTTTAAATAAGTATATTTGAAAATAGGTCTTTTTCGTCGGGTCAAGGAGTTGTTCAAATCGAACCAAACTCGGTATCGAGTGTCCCATGGGTAACTAGATTGTAAAACAAAAAGAATTTTTGGTATAGCTTGCCTAGGAAAAAAGTTAGTTTTGCATACGGAAATTTGCAATTATTTCAAATATTTAATTTTGAAATATAGTATTTTTCATATGGTCAAGGAGTTGTTCAAATCGAACCAAACTCGGTATCGAGTGTCCCATGGGTAACTAGATTGTAAAACAAAAAGAATTTTTGGTATAGCTTGCCTATGAAAAAAGTTAGTTTTTCACACGGAAATTTGCGAATTTCGCAAATAACGAATTTTAAAAATAGGTCTTTTTCGTCGGGTCAAGGAGTTGTTCAAAGCGAACCAAATTGATATCCCAGACTACTAGTAGTATGTAGGTTGTAGTGCAAAAAGATTTTTTGGTATAGCTTGCCTAGGAAAAAAGTTAGTATCTCATACGGAATTTTGCTATTATTTCCGAATAATTTTAAATAAGTATATTTGAAAATAGGTCTTTTTCGTCGGGTCAAGGAGTTGTTCAAATCGAACCAAACTCGGTATCAAGTATACCATGGGTAACTAGATTGTAAAACAAAAAGAATTTTTGGCATAGCTTGCCTAGCAAAAAAGTTAGTTTTTCACACGGAAATTTGCGAATTTCGCAAATAACGAATTTTAAAAATAGGTCTTTTTCGTCGGGTCAAGGAGTTGTTCAATGCGAACCAAATTGATATCCCAGACTACTAGTAGTATGTAGGTTGTAGTGCAAAAAGAATTTTTTGTATAGCTTGCCTAGGAAAAAAGTTAGTATCTCATACGAAATTTTGCTATTATTTCCGAATAATTTTAAATAAGTATATTTGAAAATGGGTCTTTTTCGTCGGGTCAAGGAGTTGTTCAAATCGAACCAAACTCGGTATCGAGTGTCCCATGGGTAACTAGATTGTAAAACAAAAAGAATTTTTGGTATAGCTTGCCTAGGAAAAAAGTTAGTTTTGCATACGGAAATTTGCAATTATTTCAAATATTTAATTTTGAAATATAGTATTTTTCATATGGTCAAGGAGTTGTTCAAATCGAACCAAACTCGGTATCGAGTGTCCCATGGGTAACTAGATTGTAAAACAAAAAGAATTTTTGGTATAGCTTGCCTATGAAAAAAGTTAGTTTTTCACACGGAAATTTGCGAATTTCGCAAATAACGAATTTTAAAAATAGGTCTTTTTCGTCGGGTCAAGGAGTTGTTCAAAGCGAACCAAATTGATATCCCAGACTACTAGTAGTATGTAGGTTGTAGTGCAAAAAGATTTTTTGGTATAGCTTGCCTAGGAAAAAAGTTAGTATCTCATACGGAATTTTGCTATTATTTCCGAATAATTTTAAATAAGTATATTTGAAAATAGGTCTTTTTCGTCGGGTCAAGGAGTTGTTCAAATCGAACCAAACTCGGTATCAAGTATACCATGGGTAACTAGATTGTAAAACAAAAAGAATTTTTGGCATAGCTTGCCTAGCAAAAAAGTTAGTTTTTCACACGGAAATTTGCGAATTTCGCAAATAACGAATTTTAAAAATAGGTCTTTTTCGTCGGGTCAAGGAGTTGTTCAATGCGAACCAAATTGATATCCCAGACTACCAGTAGTATGTAGGTTGTAGTGCAAAAAGTATTTTTGGTATAGCTTGCCTAGGAAAAAAGTTAGTATTTCATACGGAAATTTGCGAATTTCGCAAATAACGAATTTTAAAAATAGGTCTTTTTCATCGGGTCAAGGAGTTGTTCAAAGCGAACCAAATTGATATCCCAGACTACCAGTAGTATGTAGGTTGTAGTGCAAAAAGAATTTTTTGTATAGCTTGCCTAGGAAAAAAGTTAGTATCTCATACGGAATTTTGCTATTATTTCCGAATAATTTTAAATAAGTATATTTGAAAATAGGTCTTTTTCGTCGGGTCAAGGAGTTGTTCAAATCGAACCAAACTCGGTATCGAGTGTCCCATGGGTAACTAGATTGTAAAACAAAAAGAATTTTTGGTATAGCTTGCCTAGGAAAAAAGTTAGTTTTGCATACGGAAATTTGCAATTATTTCAAATATTTAATTTTGAAATATAGTATTTTTCATATGGTCAAGGAGTTGTTCAAATCGAACCAAACTCGGTATCGAGTGTCCCATGGGTAACTAGATTGTAAAACAAAAAGAATTTTTGGTATAGCTTGCCTATGAAAAAAGTTAGTTTTTCACACGGAAATTTGCGAATTTCGCAAATAACGAATTTTAAAAATAGGTCTTTTTCGTCGGGTCAAGGAGTTGTTCAAAGCGAACCAAATTGATATCCCAGACTACTAGTAGTATGTAGGTTGTAGTGCAAAAAGATTTTTTGGTATAGCTTGCCTAGGAAAAAAGTTAGTATCTCATACGGAATTTTGCTATTATTTCCGAATAATTTTAAATAAGTATATTTGAAAATAGGTCTTTTTCGTCGGGTCAAGGAGTTGTTCAAATCGAACCAAACTCGGTATCAAGTATACCATGGGTAACTAGATTGTAAAACAAAAAGAATTTTTGGCATAGCTTGCCTAGCAAAAAAGTTAGTTTTTCACACGGAAATTTGCGAATTTCGCAAATAACGAATTTTAAAAATAGGTCTTTTTCGTCGGGTCAAGGAGTTGTTCAATGCGAACCAAATTGATATCCCAGACTACCAGTAGTATGTAGGTTGTAGTGCAAAAAGTATTTTTGGTATAGCTTGCCTAGGAAAAAAGTTAGTATTTCATACGGAAATTTGCGATTATTTCGAATAAATAATTTCAAAAATAGGTCTTTTTCGTCGGGTCAAGGAGTTGTTCAAAGGGAACCAAATTGATATCCCAGACTACCAGTAGTATGTAGGTTGTAGTGCAAAAAGATTTTTTGGTATAGCTTGCCTAGGAAAAAAGTTAGTATCTCATACGGAATTTTGGTATTATTTCCGAATAATTTTAAATAAGTATATTTGAAAATAGGTCTTTTTCGTCGGGTCAAGGAGTTGTTCAAATCGAACCAAACTCGGTATCAAGTATACCATGGGTAACTAGATTGTAAAACAAAAAGAATTTTTGGCATAGCTTGCCTAGCAAAAAAGTTAGTTTTTCACACGGAAATTTGCGAATTTCGCAAATAACGAATTTTAAAAATAGGTCTTTTTCGTCGGGTCAAGGAGTTGTTCAATGCGAACCAAATTGATATTCCAGACTACCAGTAGTATGTAGGTTGTAGTGCAAAAAGTATTTTTGGTATAGCTTGCCTAGGAAAAAAGTTAGTATTTCATACGGAAATTTGCGAATTTCGCAAATAACGAATTTTAAAAATAGGTCTTTTTCATCGGGTCAAGGAGTTGTTCAAAGCGAACCAAATTGATATCCCAGGCTACCAGTAGTATGTAGGTTGTAGTGCAAAAAGTATTTTTGGTATAGCTTGCCTAGGAAAAAAGTTAGTATTTCATACGGAAATTTCGACTTATTCGCTTATTCTATTTTTCAAAATATAGAAATTTCATCGGATCAAGGAGTTGTCCAAATCGAACCAAACTTGGTATCGAGTAGCCCATGGGTAACTAGATTGTAAAACAAAAAGAATTTTTGCTATAGTTTGCCTAGGAAAAAAGTCTATTTCAGTCTTACTATTATTCTAAGGTGAGGGCCTCGGGCCCGCATGAGGTGCACCACCCCCCCTGCCCCGTTGAGACGCCGGTTAGTCGGTTTCCCCCCCGCTGGGATTTTTGTGCACCTCATGTTGGGGACGTTGTTGGCGTGCGGTCGAGTTTTCTCTTCAGTCTAGTTCATAAAATCATCGGTCAGATTAAATTTGCGAATTTCGCAAATAACGAATTTTAAAAATAGGTCTTTTTCATCGGGTCAAGGAGTTGTTCAAAGCGAACCAAATTGATATCCCAGACTACCACTAGTATGTAGGTTGTAGTGCTAAAAGAATTTTTTGTATAGCTTGCCTAGGAAAAAAGTTAGTATTTCATACGGAAATTTGCGAATTTCGCAAATAACGAATTTTAAAAATAGGTCTTTTTCATCGGGTCAAGGAGTTGTTCAAAGCGAACCAAATTGATATCCCAGGCTACCAGTAGTATGTAGGTTGTAGTGCAAAAAGAATTTTTTGTATAGCTTGCCTAGGAAAAAAGTTAGTATTTCATACGGAAATTTGCGAATTTCGCAAATAACGAATTTTAAAAATAGGTCTTTTTCATCGGGTCAAGGAGTTGTTCAAAGCGAACCAAATTGATATCCCAGACTATCAGTAGTATGTAGGTTGTAGTGCAAAAAGAATTTTTGGTATAGCTTGCCTAGGAAAAAAGTTAGTATTTCATACGGAAATTTGCGAATTTCGCAAATAACGAATTTTAAAAATAGGTCTTTTTCATCGGGTCAAGGAGTTGTTCAAAGCGAACCAAATTGATATCCCAGGCTACCAGTAGTATGTAGGTTGTAGTGCAAAAAGAATTTTTTGTATAGCTTGCCTAGGAAAAAAGTTAGTATTTCATACGGAAATTTGCGAATTTCGCAAATAACGAATTTTAAAAATAGGTCTTTTTCATCGGGTCAAGGAGTTGTTCAAAGCGAACCAAATTGATATCCCAGACTACCAGTAGTATGTAGGTTGTAGTGCAAAAAGAATTTTTGGTATAGCTTGCCTAGGAAAAAAGTTAGTATTTCATACGGAAATTTGCGAATTTCGCAAATAACGAATTTTAAAAATAGGTCTTTTTCATCGGGTCAAGGAGTTGTTCAAAGCGAACCAAATTGATATCCCAGGCTACCAGTAGTATGTAGGTTGTAGTGCAAAAAGAATTTTTTGTATAGCTTGCCGAGGAAAAAAGTTAGTATTTCATACGGAAATTTGCGAATTTCGCAATTAACGAATTTTAAAAATAGGTCTTTTTCATCGGGTCAAGGAGTTGTTCAAAGCGAACCAAATTGATATCCCAGACTATCAGTAGTATGTAGGTTGTAGTGCAAAAAGAATTTTTGGTATAGCTTGCCTAGGAAAAAAGTTAGTATTTCATACGGAAATTTGCGAATTTCGCAAATAACGAATTTTAAAAATAGGTCTTTTTCATCGGGTCAAGGAGTTGCTCAAAGCGAACCAAATTGATATCCCAGGCTACCAGTAGTATGTAGGTTGTAGTGCAAAAAGAATTTTTTGTATAGCTTGCCTAGGAAAAAAGTTAGTATTTCATACGAAAATTTGCGAATTTCGCAAATAACGAATTTTAAAAATAGGTCTTTTTCATCGGGTCAAGGAGTTGTTCAAAGCGAACCAAATTGATATCCCAGACTACCAGTAGTATGTAGGTTGTAGTGCAAAAAGTATTTTTGGTATAGCTTGCCTAGGAAAAAAGTTAGTATTTCATACGGAAATTTGCGATTATTTCGAATAAATAATTTTAAAAATAGGTCTTTTTCGTCGGGTCAAGGAGTTGTTCAAAGCGAACCAAATTGATATCCCAGATTACCAGTAGTATGTAGGTTGTAGTGCAAAAAGAATGGTTTGCCTAACTGCCCTACAAAAAAAGTAGATATCTCACACGGAAATTTCGACTTTTTCGCTGACTTTGTTTTAAAAAATATTAAGTTTTATCGGATCTGTATGCATTTCTATGTATCTATTGGATGATTTATGTAAAGTGTTTAAATTTCTGTGTTAAATCCAATTTAATTTGTATTATTTCGGAGATGGAGCTTGAGCCCGGTTTTTTTATACCGAATGCTCTGCTCAAAATCTCCTATAGTGGTTTGTTTGTAACTCCGCCGTAGCCGGTCCCCAGCCCGGTTGAGAGAAGGAGGAGGGAAACATACCCAGAACATACTGGAAAATCTCAAAATGTTGTTCGTTAGTTCAACTGTAGATTTTTTCCGACAGTATTTAACCTATTTTAGCTCTCAAAATTTATTGGTAATTTTCAGCTGTAAAGAGGAAGATTTTCCCGGAAATTAACGGGGAAAAGAGTGTAAAGAGTGTAAATAGTGTTGTAAGAGTGTAATCATGAAAAGTGTAATTAGAAATAGAGAGTGGAAGAGTGTAAAAATGAAAAAAATACACTTTTATTCCAATTATAATGACCGGGGAAAAGAGTGTAAAGAGTGTAAAAATAAAAAAATTACCCCCCTATTTCTCCGCTTAATTAGCGGTGTAAGAGTGTAATTATGAAGAGTGTAATTTTAAAATTAAGAGTAGAAGAGTGTAAAAATAATTTAAAGGTGGAATATAAGAGTGTAAAAATAATGTAAAGGTGGAATATAAAGAGTGTAAAAATAATTTAAAGGTGTAAAAGAAAAAGTGTAAAAGAAAATTGAAAGTGGAATTATTATTTGAATTTACACTCTTATTATTTAAAATTACACTCTTAAAATTACACTCTTACACCGTTAATTAAGCGGAGAAATAGGGGGGTAATTTTTTTATTTTTACACTCTTTACACTCTTTTCCCCGTTATTTTCCGGGAAAATCCTCCCCCCGGGCAGTATTTTCAACTTTTATCAATATAGCCGCCATATTCAGTTTAAGTTGGGCGAAAAACAAAAATCCATACATACGACGTCTTTTATATGTTCGTTGTTTTTCGTCTTGAAAAGTAGGAAAGCCAAAGTAACGGCAGCCAAAGTTTTTGAGGAATAACTATAATTTAGTTTGCGAACTCGGTTTGTAGCGGGTTGTGCCACTGCCCATGCCCTTGCCTTATCATTTCTCAGAGGACTTATAATCAGCGCTGAATCTATGACTTTTGTTCTGCGTTTCTGCTATGGTCACACTCTGATCAGGTCACTATTTATCATGAAATTTATAAAGTCAGTGTAAAAAATTTAATCTATGATTTCAATATTGGTCAATCGTATTGTCAATAGTTTCAATTCTATGATCAGCCTAATTTATCATCATGTTTTAACGCTTTACTCAGCCTGAAACAAAAAATTTTTGAATTCTTTCTTTGAAAAAAGGAAGCATAATAGTAAATTTAGAGCTTTCCATGTATCATGACTGTTTTATATTTATTTGTATAAGAAATAGCTTATCAATTTCAATCAGTCTGTTGCCCGAAATGTCATAATAATGTTCAAAATTTTCTATTTTTACTTTGATCTTCTTATGAACGGAACAAAAACCGAAAAATATATGTTCAGTATTAATTCATAAAAAACCAAGAGTTTGAATTTATTGTGCAAAGACTTACAATCAAAATAACCCATCGACTTCAATGTGTCAGAACTGATTTAGCAAAACACTATTCAAATGTATGAATTAGTCCACAGGTGGTTCAAATCAGTCAATCGATTGTCTTTTGAATCATACGTTTTTTTAAGACGTATTCACCATTACCGAAGTTATTGTATTGCCTTCACCCAACTGCAAGTCAAAACATTACGATGCAGAGGTATACCCCAAAATTTCCGACTTAGTAAAATTGGCTCAAAAATTAGATACAAACAATGAACGAAATTAGGAGACATCCTTTGTATCTTACTTTTCGCAAAAGCTGTTCCACCAAATTTGCGAAATAAAAGAACATTCGGTGCGAAAACTAGGTAAAAAATCTTGTAGCACGTTTCCGCTCAATATAGTTATCTATTATTCGCGCGCGTTTTGAGCATGCAATAAGTACATTAATAAAGATTTAATTAAAGCTTTCAAAGCTTTAAAGTGCTTTAAATACATGCAACAACAAAAACTGATATTTTTCCGAAAAATCCCTCGCACATCAAAGGCTTTGTATATCAATGTGGGACTGGCCGAGTTTAATAAGTAGTAATAAATAGTACTAATATGTAGTAATAAGTAGTAATAAAGTACTATAAGTAGTAATAAAGTACTACTAATAGTAATAAGTTAGGCTTAATTAAATAAGTAGTAATTAAGTTAGGCTTAATTGCGGATTTTATGCGAAATCGAGTTTAATTGCGTGCAAAAAATTGATACATAAATGGAGCGGATGCGTGATACAACTCGCGCAAGAAATAGGTTATTAAGTTTGTACTTGTATTTTGCGGCTAAAATTAGGACACTTTTGCAAACACGGGATACGATATTCCCTTCCATTTTGCCGGTTTCTGCTAAAGAAGCTATTTTCCGCAAAGTTGTTCCACTTTCAATGTATTAACATAGTAAAAACGAACACGAGATACACGCATCGGGCATATCTGCCCGTGACAATTTGGGTATACCTTTGCATCGTAATGTATCAGTTCTGGGAACGTAAATCACTCCAAGACAGTTCACAGCAATCATCCAGCGCTCCAGATGGTCAGGGGGTCCCTGTAGTCAGATTTCAGCCATTTTTCAGCCTTTTTTAAAAGTGACTTGATCATAGGTCAGAGTCAGTATTGGTATAGGACTTGCAATTAGACGTGCACATTGCTGACTTCGACTTTCCGTTATTTCCCGGGTTAGATTTTATAGCATTGATTATGCTGGTGCAGCTGGCTGAAATTTTGAACATTGAACCCGTCTTTCTTCGAGAAAAGAAGATTTCTCCATCTAGTTTGAGATACGGAGAAAAATCCCACTTATCTTATATTTTTCACTTATCTTATATTTCTCTCTTATCTTATACTTCTTAAATTTTGTTTTTTTCGAAAGCTCGTTAATTTATATTACTTGACTCTACTTATTAATCAAAAACTCCAGACCCAAATGATATCTGATCAGAACCGAATCAAACTAAAGTTGCCTAGACTAAAATTATCATTTGTCTATAGACTAAAAGTTGCCCGAACGTCACGCCAGTGGTTTAAAATCCTTTTTAAGATAAAACTGTTACGTAGTAAATGAACGAATTTTAGCCAATCAGAATCGAGTATTTCTAATCTTTAAATTAAGAATAAAATACGCTCTAATATACGTAGAAATTCCGAAAAAGTTCATTTAACCTAATTTTAAGTTAATATAACCACGATATGTACCAATTAAGCTGGTTTTTGGCTTAAAATTTTTAGGTTTTCAAAACAATCGTCGACAGAATACAAATCGATTTGACGTCAATGATATCCGACGAAAAAAAACTGTTAAATGAACATCAAAAAATCTTGCTGTCTAAGTTTTACTTGTTGAATTGTTAGTCCTATTGCTAATCTTTTGCTTACAAATTGTTGCTATCACAATTCTTGCTATAATGGAGTCAGATCAACATTGCTTTTCAGTCAGATCAACATTGACGAAGAGTGCTTGCTGACCTTGTATAAATCATGGGTTCGACTTCTATTTCTCTATGCAAATACCTGCTGGATTGACCAATCTAATTCAGTTATCAACAACATACAACTGACCTAAAACAGATCATTAAGAATTTTTATGGGAAACACCGCTTGTACGGTGTCATTAAACTCCATGAAGAGACCAATATACCTGCAGTAAGAGACTTTCAGATTAGATTAGCAAATGTGTACCTGAAACGGGCAAAAGAAAACAAGATCGAATCGATAATACAACTCATCCAGAAGAAGCGACAGCGTCCGAAAAACAGTTATCAAAGCACACTGGACCATCTGTCCTATTAATGTTTTTTACCAGTTCCTATATCGTAGGAAAAGCCAGAACAGCCATCGTCCAATGACTTAATGCCAGCCGCTTGCTTAGTTAATTCGGGGCAAAAGTCGAACGAACCCCGCTCTAACCGAACAGCTAAGCCAGCCGCTCACCTAGTAATTTCGGGGATTAGCTGTGAGAAACACATGGAAAACAAGAGCAATTTACACAGCTTTTATCTACTGGTGAAACCAAGAAAACGTTCTTAACTTTCACATTCACTCCACTGATATCTCTAACAATGTTAAATTACGGTTATACAACTAACGACATAATACAGTGCTGTGCGCGGTTTGGTTCAGTGGTTTTAAGGTTTAGGTTAGCATAGCAATTTTAACTGCTTCTTATTTTTCCTTCTGTTTTTTACTTCATTCTTCAAAACGCTTCAATTTTGTTTTTGAAGACAGGTTATAAAATGTTGCAACTGCGCTTTTTCTTACCTTCCCACGATTCATTTTGACGCGTCTTAGCACTTGCCTTCTTAAACAAGATTACACTTTTTGTGGCTAGAGCATCCCTCTAATTCTTTGATCAGATGAGGCGCAGCAATTCAATCTCCAACGCGAGCGCATCTTTTTTTTATTTATTTGTTTACTTATTTTTTTATCTACTTTTCCGCTCTCAATAATTATTACTTCTTGAATAATTAATCTTTATAAACGATTTTTTTTACTTTGGAAAAAAAATTTATTGATATCTTACCACACATCGAAAAACGACGAATTACTCAGCTACTACAAGGCTAGCCAAGAATACCAAGAAAAAGAGTAAAAGCAAGCAGAGCCAGCAGAAGCCCTTCCCGGCGCTTGGAATGGCTCCCAGCAACAAACGCAATCAATTTGTTTTAAAGGAAAAACTCTTAAAAGCAGGAGCTTAAAACTCATCTTTCCGAAATTGCGAACTTTCTGTTTTACTTATTGATGCCTTTTATATTGATTGAACTTGATTGTACATGCATTAATAATAATAGCTATCACGATTCTTGCTATAATGGAGCTTACATGAATGAATTCAAATATCGATCTCGTCAGAGTTAATACCCTGTGTGCACTCGTGCTCCGTATGATCACAGATAATTTTTTGTCTGGACCTTGATTGATCTGGGTAAGAGGATGATTAAATTGAGTAACGTGTTCTTTTCTCACTGTTGATGATGGACTGCACTTAATTGACGTACTTAGATACACAGTACCGGACAGTGCAATTCAGTCAACTGGACCAAACATGATTGTTCGATTCTTCACAGATGGTAGCGTCCAAGACATCGGGTTCCAAATCACATACAAATCTGTAACACCTGGCTCGTCTAGGACTAGAAGGGAAGCCAACGCACAATTGAGATGGGTTGAAAGTTGGGGTACATCATTCAATGTACCACTTTTCCCAGAGTTGCCAGATAAATTTGAGTCATTGCAGGAGAGGGAGCGAAGACGCAGGGGAATTGAAGCAACAACGAGTTCGCCACTTTCATCGCCTCCGTCATATACAACTCTTTCTTTATCTTCTTCAACTTCATCGTATTCATCGTCTTCATTATTCTCGCCACCTGCAGCGTATCCACCGCCTATATTATATCCATTGCCTCCATGGTACATACCAATTCCACCACCTTCACTGAATTCATCTTCTTCACCTAATTCAACATCAGATTCAACGTATTCATCAAGCCTCGGAACGGACGGATTTTTTTCGTGGCCCACGGATAACGGCGGACTTAGTTATGGAAACAACCAGTACCCCAATTATTACGGCTCGTATTCTAATTATGACGTCTGGTATTCAAGTTTCGACCCCTATGCCAACTTTGATGACCAAAACTTGACAGCCTATGATTGGCCAAAAGCCTATGATCTCTCAGAAGCCTTAGACTACTCAGATTTCCGTCCGTTTGCACTTTTCACAGACTACGAATTGAGTTTCTTTTCAACACAAGCGGAAGATTTCATTGCTCAATGCACGTTTGATGGTCGTGACTGTGGTCCAGAACACTTCAAAAGATACTCTAATCCACAACTTGGGAACTGCTTTGTGGCTAATTCGGTCTTCCAGGAGGACCTGACAAATGGATTATATGCAAATCTGAAGAACACCTCCAAAACTGGCAAAGAGTTCGGGCTTAAACTTACTCTGTTTTTGGACAAGGAAGAGTACATTGGTGTCCTAAGTCAGGGATCCGGGGCTCATGTAAGTTTCGAATCATTTCAATTTCTGTTTGGCGGCAAACTGAATATTTTTATTGAATCAAAGCTGTTATTCAAAGGTGTTAGCTTTTTTCACCCATGCTTCAAGAGCAGAATTGAATGTGTTCAGGTGGACAACGGTGACAGTAAAGAAACTTTCATCAGAGTTTCATTGAATTTCCTAATGTCCGTCACTCATCTACGATGCCTATTTTGAAACAAGGGAAAAAATTAGTGACAAAATTTTGTAACTTTTATTTATCCACACTCACAGTCGGTACTGTCTGCTTCTTGTTCGCGGGTACGGTATCTATGTTCCACGATCTGCTGAAAGCGGGCTTGTTAGCCAGAAATGAAAGAAAGCCTAACTGATTGCATAAAAGTCAATCATAATGAAAAATGACAAAATTCGTGCTTTTTTGGCAGTGCTATCCATGGGTAGCTTAGCTGATTAACTAACAACCTACTGACCAACTACGACCCACTGACTCAATTGACTAATTGACTAGTGGGCTTTGGATAGCAGCAAATTGGCATATGCAAGACTGCTGTTGCTCATTGTAAAAAAGAGTATTGATAAAAAAAGTGTTTGTTAAGGTCTAAGATCGACAATTTTCATGATTTATCTGTAACATGCGAGTGTTACAGGTAAATCATGAAAATTGACGATCTTAGACATTAGAGCTTCTTTGAGCTTATTTAGGTCCTTGTAAATGCGCCTTATGTGCCACCTTTGCCCGAGTCCGATTCTTGGGTTACATCAGCTGGCTTTGCAACCTTCATCTCTGTCAAACAGGAGGTCATCCATCGTCGGGGACACCCTTATGGAGACTGTTTGTCCACCTGGCCTGAGTTCGTAGCTCTGGACTCTGAATATACAAGCCAGTGGCCAAAGTATGTGCAGAGGGCGTGTGAAAATTACTGCATCGAGGCTGAGAAATTCTATCAGTGTGACTGTGTGACCGACTATTATGGTGAGATAGAACTCTAGTGAACTTCACATTTTTCTGGTACTACCCAAGTACAGGTGCCAACGGAAGTGACCAGTGACCAGACCGTTTCAGACCAAATTATTTTGAGTGAGCATGTAAGAGTGTTAGTTAAACATGGGCTCATTGGCTTTTGGTATTCTTGTTTCCATTGAAAAATTTTTCGTGCGTTCCAGGGTCAATATGTCCAGACTCTCGTGTGTTCAAAGTTACCTATGTCCAGACTATTGAGCGTTCATTCGTGTTTCCAGACCGTGTCCGTGACCTCAACCTGGGTATGGCGAGATAGCGCCCAATGAGGTTATAGATTTAAGCTGGCGTTGCTAGAGTTGATAGCCAGACATAAAAGACTTTGACAATCCTGGGGTAGGCTGAACAGATCCGAATTCATATCTTGGTCTAACCGAAGATTTTCTAAAGCAGAATCGGGGCTGGAACAAATAGAGTTTTCGTAAAACTCAGACCACAGGCCCCACCATAAGCCATAAACTTGGAAAGACACTGGAGAAACCCTGGGCGGGACCAACTAAACTCTGGTCAAGCTGAGCCAGACCAAAGAAATGCAAAACAACCTGCAGACACTTGGCAAGAGCTACCAGAACTAAAATTAACAGAACTTTGTTTTTAAGAGATTTACATCCGAAACAAAAACCGAATTTCACTGACGAACAGCTTCAACTGTAACCACAAAAATGTTCTACAATAACGTCGAAGATCAGATAAGCATTGAATTGGTTTCTAGAAATAAACATTTTTTATGATTAAAGTACTAACTTTTTCTAGTTTTTGTTTTAACACTCTTTTGTATTTTTTTTCGATTTATTATTTTAAATACTTTTAGGAAACGTGTCACTGTGTTCTTATTGGGACAAGAACACTCGAGAGTGTCAAGTGGCAGTGAACAAAGCATATCGAAACAGTGAATTCGAATGTCCCTGTGGTCCAGCATGCAACGACGAATTCTACTCAAAAGAGGCCTCCACTACCATCTGGCCCAACATCCAATACACTCCGTACTTAATCGAGCGGTTGAGGAAATACGTCAGTTCTGGGCGAATAATAACTTACCTTGAGGGCGTCTTATCCAATCAGAATGCAACGATTGAGGAACTCACGGAGGAGATCCGGAAGAACTTTGTGAGAGTCGAGGTCTTTTTCCAGAACCTCAACTTCGAGAAGATTGAAGAGGAGCCAAGGTACACTTTGACTCAATTGATCACTGACTTTGGCGGGAACATCGGTCTATGGATCGGATGGAGCGTGCTAACATTCTTGGAAATTGTTGTCTTTCTTGTCAATTTGGTCAAAATTTCCCTATATGGACGTGTATAAAAATTAAGAGCTTAAAATATCTTGTATAAGCTAACCCGGGCCGAGGAATTTGGCCAAATTTATGTAAGATCAGCGGCAACTAGCGTTGACAAGTCGGAAAATTCACCGCAATTTTCTTACATAATTTTGCGTTGAATGCGTTGAATTTAAAGACAAAAATTCCACGCATTCAGCGCAAAATTATTTAAGAAATGGCGGTGAATTTTCCAACTTGTCAACGCTAGTTGCCGCTGATCTTACATATTTAGCGTTGAATTTAGCGTAGATCTTACATAATTAGCGTTGAATTAAGCGTAGATCTTACATATTTTTGCGTTGAATTTAGCGTTGATCTTACAAAAAATCAAGGCGTAGAACTCTGGGTATGGGACTCGAACCACTGACCTCCTGTTTACTTGTCGCCTCTTCTACCTTTGCGCCACCGTACCTTGGTTTCCTTAAGAGCCGCAATCCTTATAAAGCGAAGATCTTACATATTTTGCGTTGAATTTAGCGTAGATCATACATATTTTGCGTTGATTTTAGCGTAGACCTTACATATTTTGCATTGAATTTGGCGTAGAACTTGCATATATTTCGTTGAATTTAGCCTAGATCTTACATATTTTTCGTTGAATTTAGCCGAGATCTTACATAATTTCAACGTATTCAACGCATTTATCATGTGAGAAGTACTGGGAAAAATTTAAATTTTTTTTTAAGTTTTGAAAAAAATTTGAATTCCCAAAATGGTCTGAAATGGTTTTTTCACCGTAAGAGAGCAAATGCTTATTTTTTGCTGACTTCATTTTTCTCAATTGTGCAGTATATGGGTCGAAACAGTAAAAAAAATTAATTTTTCGAAAAAAAACTTGAAAAATTTGAAATCTTCAAATGGTCTGAATTGGATTTTGCACTATAAAAGAGCAGTAAAAAAGATTTTTTCTGACTTCTTGTTACTCACCTTTGGAGTATCGGGTTCGAAATAGTGAAAAAATTAATTTTCCGAAAAAAAAACTTGAAAAAGTTTTGAAGTCGTAAAATGGTCTGTAATGGATTTTGCACTTTAAAAGAGCACTAAAAAGTGATTTTTTGCTGACTTCATTTTTCTCACTTGCGCAGTATAGGGGTCGAGACAGTAAAAAAATTAATTTTTCGAAAAATTATTTTTTTGGAACTCTCACGTGGATTTTGCACTATAAAAGAACACTAAAAATGATTTTTCTCTGATTTCACGTTTCTCAACTTTGCAGCATAGGGGTCGAAACAGTGAAAATGATTTTTCGAAAAAAAACCTGGAAAAGCTCTGAAGTCGTCAAATGGTCTCAAATGGATTTTGAACTATAAAAGAGCACTAAAAAGTGATTTTTTTGCTGACTTCGCTTTTCTCAGCTGTGAACTATCGGGGTCGAAACAGTGAAAAAATTGACCTTTTGAAAAAAAAACTTGAAAAACTTTTGAAATCATAAAGTGGTCTGAAATGAAAGTCAAAAAATTCAACCTTAAAGTTGAAAGATCTAAGCCAAAATTCTACGCAAAATATGTAAGATTGGTGTTGAAAGCGTTGAAATTATGTAAGATCTACGCTAAATACAACGCTAAAAATGTAAGATCTACGCTAAAATTCAACGCTAAATATGTAAGATCTACGCCAAAATTCAACGCTAAATATGTAAGATCTACGCCAAAATTCAACGCAAAATTATGGAAGATTGGCGTTGAACGCGTTGAATTTATGTAAGATCTACGCTAAATTCAACGCTAGATATGTAAGATCTACGCCAAAATTCAACGCAAAATTATGTAAGATTGGCGTTGAATGCGTTGAATTTATGTAAGATCTACGCTAAATTCAACGCTAAATATGTAAGATCTTCGCTAAAATTCAACGCTAAATTTGTAAGATCTACGCTAAAATTCAACGCTAAATATGTAAGATCTACGCCGAAATTCAACGCAAAATTATTTAAGATTGGCGTTGAATGCGTTGAATTTATGTAAGATCTACGCTAAATTCAACGCTAAATATGTAAGATCTACGCTAAAATTCAACGCTAAATATGTAAGATCTACGCCAAAATTCAACGCAAATTTATGTAAGATTGGCGTTGAACGCGTTGAATTTCTGTAAGATCTACGCTAAATTCAACGCTAGATATGTAAGATCTACGCCAAAATTCAACGCAAAATTATGTAAGATTGGCGTTGAATGCGTTGAATTTATGTAAGATCTACGCTAAATTCAACGCTAAATATGTAAGATCTACGCTAAAATTCAACGCTAAATTTGTAAGATCTACGCTAAAATTCAACGCTAAATATGTAAGATCTACGCCGAAGTTCAACGCAAAATTATGTAAGATTGGCGATGAATGCGTTGAATTTATGTAAGATCTACGCTAAATTCAACGCTAAATATGTAAGATCTACGCTAAAATTCAACGCTAAATATGTAAGATCTACGCCAAAATTCAACGCAAAATTATGTAAGATTGGCGTTGAACGCGTTGAATTTCTGTAAGATCTACGCTAAATTCAACGCTAGATATGTAAGATCTACGCCAAAATTCAACGCAAAATTATGTAAGATTGGCGTTGAATGCGTTGAATTTATGTAAGATCTACGCTAAATTCAACGCTAAATATGTAAGATCTACGCTAAAATTCAACGCTAAATTTGTAAGATCTACGCTAAAATTCAACGCTAAATATGTAAGATCTACGCTAAAATTCAACGCTAAATTTGTAAGATCTACGCTAAATTCAACGCTAGATATGTAAGATCTACGCCAAAATTCAACGCAAAATTATGTAAGATTGGCGTTGAATGCGTTGAATTTATGTAAGATCTACGCTAAATTCAACGCTAAATATGTAAGATCTACGCTAAAATTCAACGCTAAATTTGTAAGATCTACGCTAAAATTCAACGCTAAATATGTAAGATCTACGCTAAAATTCAACGCTAAATTTGTAAGATCTACGCTAAAATTCAACGCTAAATATGTAAGATCTACGCCGAAATTCAACGCAAAATTATGTGAGATTGGCGTTGAATGCGTTGAATTTATGTAAGGTCTACGCTAAATTCAACGCTAAATATGTAAGATCTACGCTAAAATTCAACGCTAAATATGTAAGATCTACGCCATAATTCAACGCAAAATTATGTAAGGTTGGCGTTCAATGCGTTGAATTTATGTAAGATCTACACTAAATTCAACGCTAAATATGTAAGATCTACGCTAAAATTCAACGCTAAATATGTAAGATCTACTCCAAAATTCAATGCAAAATTATGTAAGATTGGCGTTGAATGGGTTGAATTTATGTAAGATCTACGCTCAAGCGTAGATCTTACATAAATTCAACGCATTCAACGCCAATCTTACATAATTTTGCGTTTTTTAGCGTTGACACCTCGGCCCGGGAACCTCTAAAATGTCCGCACAGGCAATATTCACAGATGAAGGACTTTTATGAAAAATGAAAACATTAGAATAGTTTTGAGACGTCAGAAACTATTGTTAAGAGCGGAAAAAGGACTCTAGCAGAGAGATGACTTGTGCCATAAATTGACCTCGTGGAAGACGTTTGAAAAACTGTTTTGTTTGGTAAATACTGTTTCTATGTTTGCTTATGTTAAATAATTTCTCTTTAGTTTAGTGTCAGGACAAAATTCCAAAAGCCAAAATACCAAAAATGTACCCAATATATTCCCAATTGTTGAAATGAACAGAAAGACTTTTTAGCCCAATAATGCTTAAATGGATAAATTGAAATTTGATAAAGTAATTTAAGAATCTTAAATGCAAGACTATTTCATTTAATCAAAAGGATAATAAATTGTTTACTGGCGTCTCATAGTCGGACGAGAAATTTCATGATATTTATTTCAAAAGTTGTTCAGTGGAGATCAAAATTAAAGTGATAGCAAAAAAACAAGGAAGGTTACTATTAAAAAAGATTTCAAAAATTTCGTGAGCAAAATTATTAATATGTGCATCACTCAATATTTTCACTTTTGTTACCAAATTAGAATCCAGTTCGAGAAAAGCGTTCAAGATTTTTTGGATTTTATTTGATTGACTATTTTCGGAAAAAATGAATTAAAGGGGACAACTTAAACTCGTTTTTTGCATGAGCACAGTTTTTGACAGTTCATTTTGTGTAATGAAGTCATTTAGGTACATGATAAAATTTTCACGTCTTATGCATTTAGTCATCAGTTTAAAAACTTCGTACAAGTGAAGCTCCTGGGCGGAAAAAAAACTTCGTATCTCTCTCTGATGAGAGAAACTGGGAGAAGCTTTCGATTAAAAAATATTACACTAAGTATTCGATTATATATTGCATCGATTTTCTGCATCGTAGCTCTACTGGCAGTCCAATAGATTAAAATTCCGTATTGAACCACTGATTTAACGTAAGTGTTGAATATCGTGATCAATTGGCTGTGATTTAAAACTTTTCTAAATTTATAGAAAAGACCGCAAAAATGTACTATCTTCTTTCTACGCGTTTTGAGTGTTATCTAATATCTAATTTTTTATCAACCGTTATGCCCAAGTAACTTAAAGAATTTAGATTTCCAAGGGGCATTCCGTTCTTCGTAAAGACATCACTTCTATCGTGCTTAGTCTTAAAGGTTATGGTCTTACTTTTATCCGTGTTCAGCCTAAGTTTGTTCAATTTTAGCCAGTTTTCTGTTTGGGATAAGATCTGTTGATGTTTGTGACGAGCATTTGCTTCGTTTGATTTAGTGTAAACTGCAGTATCCTTAGCATAGAAAATGAGGTTCGGGTTTGGGCTGTTCGTTTTCAAATCATTTATTTAAACAATGAAAAGAAGTGAGCCTAATATAGAGCCTTGTAGTACCCCGTAATTGACTTCTGTCATTTGCGACTTTCTTTGTCCAGACTCAACGAATTGTTTCCTATTTTTCAAATCCTAAATTGTATATACAAGACCCCTTAATCCATACATTTTAAACTTCTGAAGCAGAATTTTTCTGTCAATAGTGTCGAAAGCTTTACGTAAATCTAAAACTTTGCAATAAGTTTGCTCCGTACTAGAGTGTTTTGATGTTCGTATCAACTCAACCAAATTGCTAACTGAGTCGACAGTTCTTCTTTTTTCCCTAAAACCGAATTGTTTGTTATTTAAAATTTCCAAATCTTTGAAATAAATAGAAATGTGATTTAGATTAACTTTTTCTAAAATTTTACAAAGAATTGGTAGGGGAAATATTGGGCGAAAGGTGTTGGGTTCACTTTTTTCACCTTCTTTATGCAGAGGTATTACTGATGCTATTTTCAATGAGTCTGGAAAATACCTTCTTGAAAACGTATGTTAATTTGTTTGATAAGTAGTGCGCAATTGAAGCTGCTACAGATTTCATAAAGATATAGTTAAGATTCATTCATTTTTCGCTGTTTTTTGTCTTAGACAACTGAATGACACTAAGAACCTCTTTTTTGCTCTTTGGTAACAAAAATAATGATTGAGATTGTTGATTTTTAAATGAACACTCACTTTGTCTAAACTTTATATTCAAATTTTCACCAATTGTTACAAAGAAATGATTGAAAACGTTTACATCCTTTTGTTGAGAATTTTTACTTTTCCCCGCTCATTTCCGCTAAGATTTCTTATTAATTGACAAAACTTTCTGTTTGATTTTGCTGCATGCTTTTCTTATATTTTACAACAAAATTGCTTTATTTTTACTTTCGCCATATGTTTAACTTTTTTACGTTGTTCTATGTACTTTTCCTTGGCCTCAATTGATTTTGTTTTCAAACCTTCTCTGAACTTCCTATTCTTTTTTACAGTTTCTTTTTTCTATTGGTTATCAACCCAGCTGTGATGTTTTTTATTTTTTACCACCTGCTCGGGAAAATAACTGTTCAAAATTGATTTCAGTCAGTTTTGAAGCTCCTCATACTTGTTATCAATTTTCTTGATTTCTCACAACTTTCCAGTTTTGATGTTTCATGACAAAATTATTTTTTTATATTAGGGAGATATCTTTTTTGAGAGAATTTTTTGCGAGTTGTTTGAAGTGATGTATTCAAATTTGTTTTCCGTCTGTGTTCCCGACTGAATACCAAGAAACAAAGAATAATGATCAGATATACATAATTCTTTAACTTTTATCTTTACTGTAAAATTGAAAAAAAACGTCTAAGTTTGATTTTGAGCATTTGGTTCCTCGCGTAATCGAATTTTCATCAATTTTTTCCAGAAAACATCCTGTCATAATTTCCTTCAACGTTTTTCGTCTTTGATTCTTCTTTAAAAAACTGATATTAAAGTCACCACAGACGATATTAAAAGATTGAGGTTCTTTTAACAAACTGTCAATATAATTTTCAATTTTTGTAAGGATTTCCTTGTTAACTGAGTTTGGAGGCATATGCATGCAGGTTACATGATTGACAGTCTTGAGGGTTCCAGTAACTCTCATAGTGATTGCCTGAAGTCCATTTAAATTACAGGAGCTATCAACTTTCACTTGTTGAGAATTTTTAATAAAAATTGCAACTCCAACCCCTCTTTATTTCTGTTGATGTTAATGAGATGTCTATAGCCGTCTAGAAAAATTCATTTGGTATGATGAAAGCTCTTGAGCCAAGTTTCCATCAGACAGGTTTCCATCCGACGGTTTCTCAAATAGGCTCTTTAGCAACACTTGTAGGTCATCAAAATTTGTGTTTAATGAACGAATCTTTTGACGCATGATTTGGAACCATTTCGACATGTTTTTTGATAATAGTTGAAGATTCAACTAATTACTAGCTAGCTACACAGGCCGCCAGACACAGCCGAATGTCAAAAAATTACAAATGGTTTAAAAAAGAAAGAAAGAAAAAAAGACTTTCAGCAGATTAGTAGTATCAAATGGAATCGGTTCCCGCGATAATCACAAGAAGAGATATGCAAGGAAAACAAATTTACTCTTCCTTAACCACTGTTTTTTTCAAAAGAAGGTGTGTATCACAGTCCAAAGACACTACTTGCGCAAAACACAAGCAGGAGTTCAGGAAAGAGAACTTTGCTAACCAAAGAGTTTAAAGCTTAGATACTTCCATTTGTAATTATTGTAGTTGTGAACTTTGTGTAATGTTTTTACTCACGATACCATTGACCACATCCTCTGCGTCGGTTAGATCCATTGTGCAGTCAATAATATTAGAGCAAAAAGGAGAAGTTCATTTCAATCGTTTTACCAAGCCATTTATTTGACCAAGCCACGCGGGTCCTGTTATTGCCTCAGTAGCCCCTGGCTACTTTATTTGAATCTATCATAATTGAATGTGGGATCAAATAGCCACTTAAGTATATTAAAGCGTGTTGGTCATACCAATTGTTGATTTGCAATCGGATTTTTGAACAGAATGAACAAAGCAATAAAATGGGTTCAACAGTTATTGTTTTTGGGTAAACTGTCAAGACACTCTTTATTTAGTATTGAGTTTTGCTGTGAATTATTGTATTGTCGATAAAAAGTTTTATGTGAGTGTTTTTCCTGCATTTAAAATTTCAGCTCAATTTAGCTATCTTTCTTTTCTATTGTTAAGTACGTAATATCATAAATGGTTTCCGGAAAGTTATGAGATGTTTCGAATAGAACTATGGTATTAAGATTATTACAGCCAGGAACAAATAAAAAACTCTAAAGAAGTTATCCTAAACGATGATTAAAAAGTCCATGGATAAAAACACGAGATGGGTTAAAGAAATTTTACACACGAACAACTAATGCAGCCCCACAATCAAATTTGTTTAAAAAATTTTTTACTTCAAACAAAAGGTTTAGTACGACTTCTCGAAATGGCTCCATCAGAGGCCCGAAGATGTCTCAAATGCCGAAAAAAACAAAATCTACTGACGGGAAACCTACAGACGTCACAAGAAGTGTGTCTTAACGAAGTTACTTCAATAAAAACACCTTTTACTAAAAAAAACCATACATTGAATGGACTCGTTGAAAAAAGCGTTGAAAACGTATGCAAAAAGATGGCAGAGCATGAACTTTTCAATGTTCTTAAATGTATTTTTCATTTTAAGCCGTTGTTATAAAATCTAGAGAGAACAATCCTTTATAGTTTGCTCATAAAATAAACTTAAAATGGCAAAGAGCTAATAACGTTTCAATGTTAAAAAAAGATATACGGTGCTTTTTTGTTAGAATTTTGATCAAAACAAGGGTAAATGGATTCAAATCACAAAATTTATATATATGAATTGTCAATAAATGGTGCTTAGGATCACTATTCGGTTCAACCTAATGAATCTAGGTATATATTATTAGACTGAGATTATTTGATGTAAAATCTTCCCAGCATGTATTGAATGATTATGATAACACCGGAAATGAGAACAATTTCTAAGAAAAATGTAACTGCATTCTGTTTTTGGCATACCTTGCGACTGATTTTTAGGAATTTGCAGAAGCAAATTATATTAAGTAACCTTTGCGACGCAAACTGTAAATCATGGTGCTAAGATTAGTTTTGTATATTGACTCTCTCGCCCTGATATTGAGCATGTATAGAGCAGACTTTTTAAGCTGCTTTCATCCCCAAAATCAAAACACAATCTTGATCTAATAATCAGGTCTCTACTGTAAATCTTTTAATTCTACTGTAGAATACCGTTTTTGTTTTTCACTCATTATTGAGACATTAATTTTTCTACTAATTAAATAACGCCGTTTAATCCGCTAGCGAAAGTCCATAATCCAACAGGCTATTGGCCCAGCAAATTTCCAACTCATAAAATTGTTTTTCTGAAACCAAAAAAATGTTATTGATGGTCTTTATCTTTTCCTGCTTACTACCTCTTCTTTTCACTTTTGTTTTTCATGCCGATCTACACTGGAAAAGCACAGAACTTTCCAATCTTGAGCATGAGATTTGTGGTAATGATGCAAACAAAGGGACTCTAGCGATCACAAACTGATACAGGGGGGCAACTCAATTAGCTAGCATCACTAGCCAAAGGAGCAAGCAAACAATGAAGAAGAAACACAAGATGCTGAAGGATGCATGTGAAAAAAATGTTGCAGACATCGAGGAGAAATGAAACAATGTTAGGTGCCGTCTGGCACTGACTCTTGATGCAACAACTATCATGCTGGTGGGACATGTCTGCGTGGGAGATAAAGGCATCGGAGATGGAGCAAATGCTTGGTAGCTTTTGCAAGAGAGATTTTAGAGTGTGGAGACGCCAACAATGGTGTATTTGGTTGCACGGCTTGCTCAGCTTCACCTTGAGGGTGCTGAGGATTTTGGCAGCTTCTTCATCAGAGTACAGGAGTTGCTTACAAGTCTAAAAGAAGCAAGGGAAGCAGTCTCAGAGACCCTCTCCAAGGGACGCAAGAGAGGAAATTATTGTTTTTGTGTGGGTTCCCTGGACACTCTCCGAACGACTGCAGGAGGTAGGAGAAAGCACAATGCAGCAAGTGTGGTGAAAATGGCCACCTTGTCAAGGCATGCAAGAGACAAAGAAATGGAGGCAAACTTGAGTCAGTGGCAATGCGTGTAACTTTGGCTACACCAGACGAGGAATAGTGGGCATTTGTTACACATTAGAAAACAGCAGGCATGCTAACTGACAGTGGTTGAAGTTGAATAGAGACAAATATCGACGCGTTCCTGAACTTTGTGACCAATCATTCAGTGGTCAGAATTTTAAACGGAGAAGCTTCCAGAGTGGTTAGCAGAGACTGTGGGAGGATCAGCATACCTTTAAACAAAGGTAATTTTGTCATGCGAACTATAAATTGTTTTGTGTTTGCTTGACTAATCCCCATCTCTCCTATCGGCCTCAAGATAAGCGGAGTGGGGACACAGCTTCACGTTCGAGAGAGAATTATATTTTTGAAGCAAGCTCTAAAAAGAAACTGAGGTAAAAATAACGGAGTGGGAACATAGCTTCAAGATGAACCGAGTGAGGACATAGCTTTACATTCGAGAGAGGAATATATTGTATGAAGCAAGCCCCAAAAAGTAACTGAGCGAAAAAAAAAACGAAAAAAGAGCAATTGGTTTTATTTGACCTGCAGCGTTGATGAATTCAAGATGAGTTCCAACAGCGTGAAACTTGACATTGCATGGAAGGATTTATATGAATCAGGCAGATGTGGTCAGGAATGCACCAGAGACATTGGCGGAACTTTATGATGTATGCAAGGTGTGAGCATTGGCCAGGTTCACAAAGATTCCTGTTCCAATAGTGGCAGAGACCCAAGCAAAAGAGAACCTGGAGACTGTTCAGAGACTTAATGTGACATTTAAAAGTAGTCACTGTCAGGGTTCCGGTTTTGCATTGTGTGTTCCGACCCAGTACAGGAACTTTCTGTTCTAGAAATAGCTTCAGGCGCAGATAAAAACAAAGGCCAGCCTGAAGAAATTTGTTCTCAGTATGAGGACACCCAAAAAACTGAGACAAGACAATGCAAAGGAGTTTCTCTAGGAACAGTTCAAGGTGTACTTCTCAGGTGAGGCATTCTACAAGAGGAGACTACACCAAAGACGCCAAAATCAAATAAATTAATTGAGAGGTGCAACAGGACAGTGCTGAAGATGGCAAGATGCTTGCTCATTGACTGAAAACTTCCCAAGAGAAAATCAGGTCAATGATTACAAAGAGAATTTTGTGGCAAAGGGCTTCAAACAGTAGAAGTACTAATTCGAGACTTTTGCGCTTACCTGTAAGCCAGAAACTTTCAGCAATCAAGTAAAAATATCATCGAAACAGGGCCAGTTTGCTGTCAAGGCAGCTTTTATGCAATCTACAATAGAAAATGGAACAACCACAAGAGTTTGTTAAAGAATCAGATGGAGGGAAGTTAGTATATTGACATAATAAATTACTTTATGGTTTGAAACAGGCTGCTAACAACTGTTACAAGGACATGTTGACCCAGCCAGGTGTTCACCAGAATTAGGAGCCATTGTTGTGATCAGGAGCGATCAGCGACCGATTACAAGAAGGCACTCGAGGAAGACAGAGGGAGACTACACTGGTTTCCTCGTCTACAAATTCAGACGACAAGAGTGCAAAGTCATCGTCAACCAAGAACGCTACATAGAGACAAAGCTTTCATGGTTTCAAATGCATCAATGTAAACCCTCAAGAACACCAATTGACTTGAAATTGAAACTTCAGACAGCACAGAACAGTGAAGAAGAAGTGGATCAAAGGACCTATAGAAGCTTGCACTGATTACATCTGAGTCTGGCCAAACAGACAAGGCCACATATCATGTTCACAATCAACATTCTGTCTAGGCGCATGAATGCACCAACCAATCGACACTGGCTATGTGGAAAACGACTTCTGCGATGTCTTGAAGGTTCATAATGTTTGCAATTTTCTTACACAAAAAAGGCTAGCTATGATTTTGTGGGAGAAGGTGATGCAGAATGGTCTTGTGACGTGCACGACAGAAAGTCAACGACAGGCTATCGCTTCAAGTTCAAAGGACATGGCACAACATTCAGATGGGGTGTCAAGAAACAGGCCTCAGTTGCTCTTTTTGTATCAGAAGCGGAGTATCAGGGTATGGCAGCAGCTGTTCAAGGAGAATTGTCTCTGAGACAAAATCTGGAAGAGTTCGGCATCCAATAGAACCATTCAATAGCAATTGGAGTTGTATCAAATTGTGCAAAAACCCCATCATGCACAAGAAGAGCAAGCACATTGAGGCAAAACTTAATTTCATTCGGCACAAGATAGAAGATGGAATTATTTCAATTCATTACGTTCCTACTGACAAAATGGCAGTCGACATCTTCACGAATCCCTTGTCCGTATCAAAGGTGGAAACATTCGAAACTACTTTAATAGGAACAGACTCTACGCATTCAACTCAACTCTGAGTGGGGCTGCAAGATGTAAGAATTTCGATCAAACTATAGTCCCAAAATTAGTTAGAATTACTAAAAGAAAATTTAATACCAGGTTAACATGACAATGGTAAATTGATTCAAGTCACAAAATTTATATAACTGAATTTTCAATGAATAGTTCTTAGGATCAATACTCGAACTGATGAATCTAGGAACTATTAATAGAGTGAGGTTAATTGATGTAAAATCTTCCCATCACGTAATGAAAGATTATGATACCACCGGAAATGTGAACCAATTCTTATAAAAATGTAACTGCCTTCTGTTTTTGCTATCCCTTGCGACTGATGTTTAGGATTTTGCAGAATCAATCAATATGAGGTCACCTTTGCAACCCGCACTATAAACCATGGTGTTAAGATTAGTTTTGTATCTTGTCTTTCTCGCACTGATAATGTGTATGTGTACAGCTGTTTTTGAGCCTTTATTCATCCCCAAAATCAAATCATCACCTTAATATTTTATTAGAATCTCTCCGTAATTCTCTAAATTCGACTGTTAAATTTAATTTTTGTTATTCTCTCATTTCTGAGAAATCAATATTTTTACTTAGTTAAAAACGCTTTTTTTCCGCTTGATAATATCCATAGCCCAACAATTTTGAATAAAACATGTGTATGCTGGCATGAAAACGAAGAACACTTATATTTAGTTCAGTGCATTTTGGGAAAGAATAGAGAGGGCGATGATTTGCGTGTTTTGACAGTTCCTGTTCCCAAAAGCACTCGTTTCCTCGATACTTTTTCGTTTTGTTAATTACTTGCATGCTTTTTGAATTCTACGAATTGCTGACTTATAAACCAGCATCTTCAAAAATAGGCCGTTCTAAACGTTTTGAAGGGAACATAGATGAAAGCAAGGCGACTCGATAATGTGCGATCGAACATAAGTTTCCGACCCCGCTCATCCACAATTTTGGCATGATTGTCTACCAAATGAGGAACATAAAAAACCCAGACATTCTAGTACTTTTTTTCAAAATGGCGTATGAACAAAAATATGGCGTCCAAAGCAAATAACTCGGTGCTGGAGTAAAAATGGTGCTTTAGAGACATTGGGGGAACTTTATGATGTATGCAAGGTGTGAGCATTGGCCAGGTTCACAAAGATTCCTGTTCCAATAGTGGCAGAGACCCAAGCAAAAGAGAAGCTGGAGACTGTTCAGAGACTTAATGGGTCATTTAAAAGTAGTCACTGTCAGGGTTCCGGTTCTGCATTGTGTTTTCCGACCCAGTACAGGAAGTATCCGGTTTAAAAATAGCTTCAGGCGCAGAGAAAAACACAGGCCAGCCTGAAGAAATTTGGTCTCAGTGTGAGGACACCCAAAAAAATGAGACAAGACAATGCAAAGGAGTTTCTCTAGGAACAGTTCAAGGAGTACTTCTCAGGTGAGGCATTCTACAAGAAGAGACTACACCAGAGACGCCAAAATCAATAAAATTAACTGAGAGGTGCAACAAGACAGTGCTGAAGATGGCAAGATGCTTGCTCATTGACTCAAAACTTCCCAAGAGAAAATCAGGTCAACGAATACAAAGAGAATTTTGTGGCAAAGGGCATCAAACAGTAGAAGTACTAATTCGAGACTTTTGCGCTTACCTGTAAGCCAGAAACTTTCAGCAATCAAGTAAAAATATTATCGAAACAGGGCCAGTTTGCTGTCAAGGCAGCTTTTATGCGATCTACAATAGAAAATGGAACAACCACAAGAGTTTGTTAAAGAATCAGATGGAGAGAAGTTAGTATATTGACAGAATAAATTACTTTATGGTTTGAAACAGGCTGCTAACAACTGTTACAAGGACATGTTGACCCAGCCAGGTGTTCACCAGAATTAGGAGCCATTGTTGTGATCAGCAGCGATTAGCGACCGATTACAAGAAGGCACTCGAGGAAGACAGAGGGAGACTACACTGGTTTCCTCGTCTACAAATTCAGACGACAAGAGTGCAAAGTCATCGTCAACCAAGAACGCTACATAGAGACAAAGCTTTCATGGTCTCAAATGCATCAATGTAAACCCTCAAGAACACCAATTGACTTGAAATTGAAACTTTAGACAGCACAGAACAGTGAAGAAGAAGTGGATCAAAGGACCTATAGAAGCTTGCCTTGATTGCATCTGAGTCTGGCCAAACAGACAAGGCCACATATCATGTTCACAATCAACATTCTGTCTAGGCGCAAGAATGCACCAACCAATCGCCACTGGCTATGTGGAAAATGACTTCTGCGATGTCTTGAAAGTTCATAATGTTTGCAATTTTCTTAAACAAAATAGGCTAGCTATGATTTTGTGGGAGAAGGTGATGCAGAATGGTCTTGTGACGTGCACGACAGAAAGTCAACGACAGGCTATCGCTTCAAGTTCAAAGGACATGGCACAATATTCAGATGGGGTGTCGAGAAACAGGCCTCAGTTGCTCTTTCTGTATCAGAAGCGGAGTATCAGGGTATGGCAGCAGCTGTTCAAGGAGAATTGTCTCTGAGACAAAATCTGGAAGAGTTCGGCATCCAATAGAACCATTCAATAGCAATTGGAGTTGTATCAAATTGTGCAAAAACCCCATCATGCACAAGAAGAGCAAGCACATTGAGGCAAAACTTAATTTCGTTCGGCACAAGATAGAAGATGGAATTATTTCAATTCATTACGTTCCTACTGACAAAATGGCAGTCGACATCTTCACGAATCCCTTATCCGTATCAAAGGTGGAAACATTCGGAACTACTTTAATAGGAACAGACTCTACGCATTCAACTCAACTCTGAGTGGGGCTGCAAGATGTAAGAATTTCGATCAAACTATAGTCCCAAATTTAGTTAGAATTACTAAAAGAAAATTTAATACCAGGTTAACATGACAATGGTAAATTGATTCAAGTCACAAAATTTATATAACTGAATTGTCAATGAATAGTTCTTAGGATCAATACTCGAACTGATGAATCTAGGGAACTATTAATAGAGTGAGGTTAATTGATGTAAAATCTTCCCATGATGTAATGAAAGATTATGATACCACCGGAAATGTGACCAATTCTTAGAAAAATGTAAACGCCTTCTGTTTTTGCTATCCCTTGCGACTGATTTTTAGGATTTTGCAGAATCAATCAATATGAGGTCACCTTTGCAACCCGCACTATAAATCATGGTGTTGAGATTAGTTTTGTACCTTGTCTTTCTCGCACTGATAATGGGTATGCGAACAGCTGTTTTTGAGCCTTTTTTCATCCCCAAAATGAAATCATCGCCCTGATATAATATTAGAATCTCTCCATAATTCTCTAAATTCGACTGTTAAATTTAATTTTTGTTATTCTCTCATTTCTGAGAAATCAATATTTTTACTTAGTTAAAAACGCTTTTTTTCCGCTTGATAATATCCATAGCCCAACAATTTTGAAGAAAACATGTGTATCCTGGCATGAAAACGAAGAACACTTATATTTAGTTCAGTGCGTTTTGGGAAAATAGAGAGAGCGATGATTTGCGTGTTTTGACAGTTCCTGGTCCCAAAAGCACTCGTTTCCTCTATACCTTTTCGTTTTGTTAATTACTTGCATGCTTTTTGAATTCTACGAATTGCCTACTTATAAACCAGCATCTTCAAAAATAGGCCGTTCTAAACGTTTTGAAGGGAACATAGATGAAAACAAGGCGACTCGATAATGTGCGATTGAGCATAAGTTTCCGACCCCGCTCATCCACAATTTTGGCATGATTGTCTACCAAATGAGGAACATAAAAAAACCCAGAAATTCAAGTACTTTTTTAAAAAAATTGGCGTATGAACAAAAATATGGCCTCCAAAGCAAATAACTTGGTGGTGGAGTAAAAATGGTTTATTAGGTTGATGAGATGTGCAAATAAAAAGAAAGCGAGTCAAGATGAACAGCAAAATCAAACAACAACAACAACAAAAATTAATTACATCAAAAACAATTTTTAATAACAAAGTCAAAATGGCGTAAAAGACAACTGATATTAAACAAATTAACTTAAAATTCACCAGAAAAGATATGGAAGTAGTCAATAAAAAGGCTTCGTAACAATTAGAAAATAAAGAACAAAAACAGTAAAGTTGAAAAATTCGCTTATTTTTTTTAAAAAACAGTTAAATTCAAAGTAATGAAAACCATTAGAAATCAACAAAAAATTTCCCAAAGGTGAACCATTACCAATGCATCTACAGAGGGGATCAAGAATTGACGGTATTCAATTTTTTATGCGGTTACAAAAAGAACTACTAATAGACAACATACAAAAAATCAATTAAAACTTGGCAGAAAACACTTTCGAAGCCGTAAAGCCATACTCTGACATCAAAATATGTTCGATTGCACTTTTTGCGTTTAACGATAATATATTATGTGACCTATCTATAATGAAGCTAGGTAACAAGTAGACAAAAATTAAAAACATTCAAAATTAGTGAACACTTCATTTTTTTCGAAAAAAAAAAATTTCCAAAGACTTGAACGCCATTTATTAAAAAATGACATAATTAAATAGGTTCGTAAATACTTCCTAAGGAAACACTTAAAAATTGAAGTTATCCAGAATATGTCTTACGTCTAAAAAATGAACGTCAAACATGAAAAAAATCAAAAATTAATTAACTTTTTTTTCCGTGTCGAAGCCAGTAAAGTCAACGAATTCTTTTAAAACATTAGATTGTGTGACACCAATCCTTTTGAAACCTTCTTTTGCAACATTAATGTCTTATTTGGTCTGTAATTAAGGAGACTAGATAACAAACAGACAATAAAAAGAACAGATTTGCGAAAGTAAAAAGTGTTCATTTTTCAATTTGGAAAACAATTTTTTTCAGAGTCATGAAAGCTATCAGCTATCTACTAATATCAGTATATCGGCTAATCTTTTCTTCCATGCAAAACCAATGAAATCGGGTCAATGTACAGGAAGTTTCAGTCGACTAAAAAGACAAAGTAAAACCGACAGTTGAACGAAAAAATTCCTGGTCCCAAAAGCACTCGTTTCCTCGATACCTTTTCGTTTTGTTAATTACTTGCATGCTTTTTGAATTCTACGAATTGCTGACTTATAAACCAGCATCTTCAAAAATAGGCCGTTCTAAACGTTTTGAAGGGAACATAGATGAAAACAAGGCGACTCGATAATGTGCGATCGAACATAAGTTTCCGACCCCGCTCATCCACAATTTTGGCATGATTGTCTACCAAATGAGGAACATAAAAAAACCCAGAAATTCAAGTACTTTTTTTAAAAAATTGGCGTATGAACAAAAATATGGCCTCCAAAGCAAATAACTTGGTGGTGGAGTAAAAATGGTTTATTAGGTTGATGAGATTTGCAAATAATAAGAAAGCGAGTCAAGACGAACAGCAAAATCAAACAACAACAACAACAACAACAAAAATTAATTACATAAAAAACAATTTTTAATAACAAAGTCAAAATGGCGTAAAAGACAACTGATATTAAACAAATTAACTTAAAATTCACCAGAAAAGATATGGGAGTAGTCAATAAAAAGGCTTCGTAACAATTAGAAAATAAAGAACAAAAACAGTAAAGTTGAAAAATTCGCTTATTTTTTTTTAAAAACAGTTAAATTCAAAGTAATGAAAACCATTAGAAATCAACAAAAAATTTCCCAAAGGTGAACCAATACCAATGCATCTACAGAGGGGATTAAGAATTGACGGTATTCAATTTTTTATGCGGTTACAAAAAGAACTACTAATAGACAACATACAAAAAATCAATTAAAACTTGGCAGAAAACACTTTCGAAGCCGTAAAGCCATACTCTGACATCAAAATATGTTCGATTGCACTTTTTGCGTTTAACGATAATATATTATGTGACCTATCTCTAATGAAGCTAGGTAAAAAGTAGACAAAAATTTAAAAAAATGCAAAATTAGTGAACACTTCATTTTTTTTCGAAAAAAAATTTCCAAAGACTTGAACGCCATTTATTAAAGAATGACATAATTAAATAGGTTCGTAAATACTTCCTAAGGAAACACTTAAAAATTGAAGTTATCCAGAATATGTCTTACGTCTAAAAAATGAACGTCAAACATGACAAAAATCAAAAATTAATTTACTTTTTTTCCATGTCGAAGCCAGTAAAGTCAACGAATTCTTTTAAAACATTAGATTGTGTGCCACCAATCCCTTTTGAAACCTTCTTTTGCAACATTAATGTCTTATTTGGTCTGTAATTAAGGAGACTAGATAACAAACAGACAATAAAAAGAACAGATTTGCGAAAGTAAAAAGTGTTCTTTTTTCAATTTGGAAAACAATTTTTTTCAGAGTCATGAAAGCTATCAGCTATCTACTAATATCAGTATATCGGCTAATCTTTTCTTCCATGCAAAACCAATGAAATCGGGTCAATGTACAGGAAGTTTCAGTCGACTAAAAAGACAAAGTAAAACCGACAGTTGAACGAAAAATATTAAAAAATCAAAATAGGTTCTTCGAGAAAGTAGTGTCTAAGTTTTTAAAATCATAATCTTCATCTTCAAGGATTTTAATCTTACATATTTTGCCTTATTTTGAAAGCCAATATTGTGATATATGAACTGTCAATAACGCGATAATGTGACAAAACTAGAAAAAGTGAAAAATGTTTAAATACCTAAAAACTAAAAAAAAATGTGAAATCTAGTAGTAGCAAAGCCATAAAACTATAACTTAAGGCGTAAAACCACAAAAAAGATTGAATTTGATTTCAATAGAAAGAAGACGCATTCTCTGATTGCTGACAATAAGCTACAAATTCACCAAATTAGGAGAAATATAGAGGCAAAGTTCAATAATTCTTTTTTACTTAAAAATCAAAAACTTTTAAAAGTCAAAAGGACCAAAAGTTGTCAAGTAATCAACTAGATACAACAATGTGAAGCTAATTTGGAAGCCAATTGAACCTATCATTAGTGAGCTTTGGTTTGAAATGTTCAGTTTTTTAATGAACGTAGAAAAGACCGATTTTTTTTTTAAAAAAGATCGACTGATTGCAATCCGAATAATATTTGGATTATACCAGTTCAAGATTGGTCCAAAACTCGCCCTGCTAATGTTGTTTGTTCATAAGGAACACTTAACTCTTCGAACGTTTTAATTATTGATATTTTGTTATTTAAAAAATCAAAAATAGATAATGCGTTTTTGATAATCAGCGAATAAATTTAGCAAAAAACGGCAAAATTTTAATTACAGAGCACTCTCAAAAGAATTTGAATTACAAAGGGCCCCCTTTTGAGTTTACAAAGATTGTGTTAGTGGTGTTTTGTGTCTGTACTTCCTGTAAATTTAATCAAACTGGACTAAAAAACTTATTTTGTGCTGTTTTTGATGAAAAAGTCTTAATTTTGAAATATTTAGCCAGATTACTTGACAAAAAATTAATAAATATAGCTAACAATTTATTTTGTCTTTACAAATAAAAATCAAAAATTTTCTAAAAAAATAACAAATTTTAGCAAAATTGGCGAATTTTTAGTCAAAAATTCCGAAAAATGTGAAT
>NW_027451687.1:0-17833 GCF_964194025.1 Convolutriloba macropyga
CAAATGCTCTCTTGGCCATATGACGTAAGAAAAGGTTACTAGTAACATCACAGTACTAGCCACAGTTTGATTGCAAAATTCTACGACTTTCACATGTTGATGTTTCGGCTTGCGCTTAGCCTACTAGAAGCAACATAATACTAGTCATATCATAGAGCGTGATCAGCTTGTGACGTTCTCATGATGAAGTTTCACCAACAGTGTCTCATTTCGAGCTTAAATCCAGCTACTAGTAACTACACAGTACTGACTGCAACGCTAACTTTTATCTATACCTTTCACATGCTGCGCTTTCGGCCAGGGCCTACTAACGTCAACATAATACTCGATATAAACTTTTGTTCATGATGCAGCTTCCCCATGCAGAAGTTTCGCCTTCAAATGCTCTCTTGGCCATATGACGTAACACAAGGTTACTAGTAACATCACAGTACTAGCCACAATTTGATCGCAAAATTCTACGACTTTCACATGTTGATGTTTCGGCTTGCGCTTAGCCTACTAGAAGCAACATAATACTAGTCATATCATGGAGCGTGATCAGCTTGTGACGTTCTCATGATGAAGTTTCACCAACAGTGTCTCATTTCGAGCTTAAATCCAGCTACTAGTAACTACACAGTACTGACTGCAACGATAACTTTTATCTATACCTTTCACATGCTGCGCTTTCGGCCAGGGCCTACTAATGTCAACATAATACTCGATATAAACTTTTGTTCATGATGCAGCTTCCCCATGCAGAAGTTTCGCCTTCAAATGCTCTCTTGGCCATATGACGTAACACAAGGTTACTAGTAACATCACAGTACTAGCCACAATTTGATCGCAAAATTCTACGACTTTCACATGTTGATGTTTCGGCTTGCGCTTAGCCTACTAGAAGCAACATAATACTAGTCATATCATAGAGCTTGATCAGCTTGTGACATTCTCATGATGAAGTTTCACCAACAGTGTCTCATTTTGAGCTTAAATCCAGCTACTAGTAACTACACAGTACTGACTGCAACAATAACTTTTATCTATACCTTTCACATGCTGCGTTTTCGGCCAAGGCCTACTAACGTCAACATAATACTCGATATAAAATTTTGATCATGATGCAGCTTTCCCATGCAGAAGTTTCGCCTTCAAATGCTCTCTTGGCCATATGACGGAACACCAGGTTACTAGTAACATCACAGTACTAGCCACAGTTTGATTGCAAAATTCTACGACTTTCACATGTTGATGTTTCGGCTTGCGCTTAGCCTACTAGAAGCAACATAATACTAGTCATATCATAGAGCGTGATCAGCTTGTGACGTTCTCATGATGAAGTTTCACCAATAGTGTTTCATTCGAATTGGTTCTGCTTTAAGCTCTCCAATTGTTTTGGATGAACCAGTTTTGCCCTTCGAAGCCACTTTTGTGAGCTTTTGTGGGTCTTTACCAAGAGGATATACCTCAAGGCCTCTTTCAATTCCTTTAAGTTCTTTCAACTCCTTTACAGTTTCTAGGTTCACATAGCTGCAAACCTTATTTCTAGTTTTAAGTCTGGCCAACTTGGGGAGAGTTGTGCAGACCGTGACCAATTCTAGTAGGATGCCACAACAAGAATGTGATCAACTTAGCTTGTCGATGAACCTGCCCCACATTCAAACAACTCTATCGCCTTTTCCTCGTATAGTTATATGCGAGGGCCTCTCATAGAGAGCGCTGTTAGCAACCTTTTCCACATAGACGATAAAGTTGTGAGTGTTTTGCACATGGCTGTTGTCATCACCACGTGACGAGTCAACTCAGCTTGACTCTCTACACTCCGACAAGCTTTGCACATACGCCTTTAGTTCAGTATGTGTCTTTAATCTGACTCCGGTGCCTCAAGCCGGAAAAATTGTCAGATTATGATCATTATCGGTTAGTCATCCCGATGCAAGATCGTATCGTACTGTCTTTGTCTACCTCCAGATTCCGAAGAACAGGAGGAGACTCTCCCAGACCTACATATCTGGGAGAATGTTCAGAGGGCGAGAAGCTGTGGATTACTCTCCCCTAAGAACTGACTAAACTTTACCCTCGTCCAAGGTAAGTTTATTTTAGCTAGCCTTCTATGTAAAGGATCTGAGGCTAAGCTGTGTTTTTTCGAGCCTTTGGCTCGGAGCAAGTTCAGTGGGCGCCCCGAGTAGCTCAACTCTTTCCACTGAACAGCGCAACGCTCTGTCACTCGCTGGGATTTTTGCGTGTCGGTTCTAACCACGCGACTTGTGGACCTTTTTAGGCCTTTCTCATTCACAAGTCTATAGCTGGGCTTCTATAACCCAGCTTCTGAGATCTAGATAGCTGCAGTTCTGCTAGGCTGCTTTTGCTAACTAGTCTCCCTTTAAGCAGTCCCTTGCCATGACTGCTGAACTATGTATCCACACAAGTAGTTTTTGAGCTCGATACATAATTCGAGATTGGTTGCCAAGCAATCTCTAGCGACAGAGCGTCATGCGCACTACAGACATGGCCTCTACCAGCAGCCATGCCCGAAGGAATCAATCACTGATCCTTCCGCAGGTTCCCCTACGGAAACCTTGTTACGACTTTTACTTCCTCTAGACAATTAAGCTCGATCCGCTTCATCCCGTTGCCGGAGACCGAAGTCCCAACAGTAGGAATTTGCAATTCTTGCTTAACTATCCAATCAGTAGTAGCGACGGGCGGTGTGTACAAAGGGCAGGGACGTAATCCCTATGAGTTGTTGACTCATAAGTACCAGGAATTCCTGGTTCACGTCTGCAAGTTACAACAGACGATCCCCTTGAAGCGCTGTACTTTTCTCTGATTGCCCAGTCCATTTCGGACCAAGGGCTGAGTACTCAATCTAAAAGTACACAGTGTAGCGCGCGTGCAGTCCAGAACATCTAAGGGCATCACAGACCTGTTATAGCCTCACTTCATCTGCGGTATTTAATTCCGCATAGTTCCTCTAAGAAGTGTTTGAATTCACATATAGTGAATTTCATTATTTAGATGGAGAAGATCTCGTTCGTTATCGGAATTAACCAGACAGATCACTCCACTAACTAAGAACGGCCATGCACCACCGCCCATATAATCATGAAAGATATTCAATCTGTCAATCCTTAAGATGTCTGGACCGGGTGAGTTTTCCCGTGTTGAGTCAAATTAAGCCGCAGGCTCCACTCCTGGTGGTGCCCTTCCGTCAATTCCTTTAAGTTTCGATTTTGCAACCATACTTCCCCCGGAACCAATAAACTTTGGTTTCCCGGTTAATCTCTTGCCAAGTCAAGATCGACTTTGACAAATTGTAGGTTGGTATAGTTTATGGTCAGAATTACGAGGGTATCTAATCCTCTTCAATACTCTGACTTTCGTTCTTGATTAATGAAAACATTCTTGGCAAATGCTTTCGCAGTAGTTTGTCTTGCCACGATCCAAGAATTTCACCTCTAACGTAGCAATACAAATGCCCCCGTCTGTTCCTTTCAATCATTACCGCACTCAGCCAACCGGCATCAATCGAGTAGCGGGTCATTCTCCATTATTCCATGCTTTATTATTCGATCCCAAAGGATGCTTTGAACACTCTAATTTTCTCAGGGTGAAAACACCGTTTCCACAGTTCGTCACATTTAAGTGCAAACTATTTCTTCGATGCGAAGGATGAGCGGAACGAGTCAACAGATTTAACTGAAGACCATGTTGCCGTTCTACTCAAACAGATCCAACTATGAGCTTTTTAAACGCAGCAACTATTGCATACGCTTGTAGAGGCTGGTATTACCGCGGCTGCTGGCACCAGACTTGCCCTCTACTCGTTCATCAATGGAGCTTTTAAGTCCATTCCATTCTGATTACAAACCATAAAGGTTCATATCATTATTTCTAGTCACTACCTCCTCGTGCGGAGAGTGGGTAATTTGCGTGCCTGCTGCCTTCCTTGGATGTGGTAGCCGTTTCTAAGGCTCCCTCTCCGGAATCGAACCCTGATTCCCCGTTACCCGTCACAACCATGGTAGTCCGTTACACTACCATCATAGGTTGATAGGTCAGAAATTCGGAAGTTCCGTCCCCAAGCCGAAGCTATCTGGGATCTTTCAGTTACTAGGACTCATCACGGGATGTGTCTGTACTTAGCAAATCACCCGGTGTAGTCTTGTAAAAGTCTCCGACAGTGTCGGACAATCAGCATGCATTAGCTGCAGGGTTACCGCAGTTATTCATTTAGCTTGCAAATCAACTAATAGATAGTAACTGATTTAATGAGCCATTCGCGGTTCCACTTTTTCAAGCTTCGCTTGCACATGCATGGCTTAGTCTTTCAGACAAGCATATGGCAACTGACAGGATCAATCAGTTTAATTGTACTTTGAACAATCTTTCGATTGTTCGAATTTAGAAAGACATAGCCTTGCGGCCTCGTCAATCTTGCTTTGAGCTTTTTAAAATCACGAAGAGTTTCAATGCATGCTTTGCATGGCTACTAGTTACTACACAGTACTCTACACACTTAGAGTTACCCACGATTACACATTTCACATGCTGATGTTTCGGCTCGCGCGTACTAGAAACAGCATAATACTATGTGTACTGGTAGATAGCGCTCTGTGAGCATTTCCCATGAGCAGGTTTTGCCCTCCAAATCTCTGTTCTACTGTTACCAATACCGGCTAACAACTGTATCATACTAGGGAGAATTGACTCATGATTTAAAAACCAGATGTTCACATGTCGATGTTTCGGCTCTCGCCTACTAGAAACAACATAATACTAGTCTGTTAAAAATCTCAATCACGCCGCCTCTTCAGATACAGAAGTTTTACCTTTTATTGGTTAGAGAACAGCTTTCCAGCTGTCGACATGGTTACTAGTAACAACACCGTACTCAACACAAAAACTTTTCAACTTCACAACTTTCACATGCTGATGTTTCTGCTTTCGCATACTAGAAACAGCATAATACTTATTGTTTTGTCAAGTAATTTGTGTGTCTTTCCCATGTGAAGTTTCACCGGTCAACAATGTTTCCCTGACCAATTACGGCTACTAGTAGCTGTATAATACTAGGGAAAATGATTGAGGATTTAATATCAGATTTTCACATGTTGATGTTTCGGCTTTCGCCTACTAGAAACAACATAATACTAGTCTGCTAAGAAATCTCGCTCAAATTGCCTTTTCACATACAGAAGTTTCACCTTCTATTGGTTAGAGAACAGTTCTCAGCTGTCGACATGGTTACTAGTAACAACATCGTACTCAACACAAAAATTCTTCAACTTCACAACTTTCACATGCTGATGTTTCTGCTTTCGCGTACTAGAAACAGCATAATACTTATTGCTTTGTCAAGAAGTGTGTGTGTCTTTCCCATGCGAAAGTTTCACCGGTCAGCAATAATTGCCGTGTCCAATTAAGGTTACTCATAGCTGTATAATACTAGGGAAAATGATTGAGGATTTAATATCAGATTTTCACATGTTGATGTTTCGGCTTTCGCCTACTAGAAACAACATAATACTTAGTCTGCTAATAAATCTCGCTCAAATTGCCTTTTCACATACAGAAGTTTCACCTCTTCTTGGTCACTGTACAGATGATGCTGTCTGTTCTTTATTTGGTTCTGCTTATTATAAGGAGGGGCATCACTCCTTCCTCCTTGGTTTGCATGCATTAAGCCTGCTTTGTGAAAAGCGTATCTTTCTAGCTTTTCTTCGCCTTACTCGAGTAGGACGATACAATCCAGACATTAGTCAGTCTTGGTGTAAAGTCACTGAGTATTATTCGGTTCTGCTTTATTCAGCAATATGCTGTATAATTGTTGTAATTTGCGAACATATTTGTTCTCAGTTCCGAACTACTAGCGACGACAGATTACCAGCGGTCATGAGCCATCAAGGTAGTTCTTTGGTGCATCAAGTAGAGAGGTGCCATCAAACAACACTTCCCTAATAATGCTACACACATAGAATTTTGCTACAGTGCAGCTTTTTACTTTGCAAAATTTGCGCACAAATTTTGCATAGAATAAATGTTTTATCAAGATTTTTAGATCCCCTCCCTTGAGAGAACGTTACTCCTTTAAGTGAACACCCCGCGGCGTCCTGTTGTTATTGCTTATAACCATTTCGCAAGCCGGAGGCATAATGCACTACGCAAGCCGCTACTTTGGCACAGAGGCACCTAGTTTTACACCCGGACTTCAGGTGGCCCAGTTTTACACCCAGTACAGCGGTGCCAGTTGGTAACCCGGTGGATCCTCGGAGACCAGACATGATCATAGATCAAACCCGATGTATGCTACTCCTGAACGTATAGTATCTCCACTGTGCAATGAAATTATCGTTCGTTTCGGGCCTTCCTATACGTTCAGCAGACAATCGCTAGGAATTCACCTCGTGACCCGTGGTGACCACACTGGATTTCAAGTTTATTGATTTGGACAGACCTGTCATTTATTTTGCTTTTCAGCTTCAGTTCTGCTCGATCTAGCTTGCCTAAGGCTTGATCTCGCTTTGCTCACCCCTGTAGGAGCCTCTACTAGTACCACTCGGAGTATGGGGAATCCACCAGACCTAATCGATGAATGCCATCAAACAACAAACATCATACCCGGCTTCATCAGGCATATTTTATTACTTCCGAGAGGTACTTTAGTATCAGATCTTTCTCCATGCCTCTTATGAGGACCCGTCAGACCTTTCGGTTTATCGTTTAGCTTCAGTCCTGCTCGATCTAGCTTTCCCAAGGCTCGATCTAGCTCTATTCGCCCCACTAGAGGGCTCTCTAAGACCCCTCGGTCTTAGTGTTAGCTCCGGTACTGCTCGGTCGTGCTTGCTGAAGGCCCGACCCAGCTTTAGTTAGATTCTCGTACTTTCTCTTGGCCTCTCTAGGAGGACCAGACAGACCTCTCGGTCTATCGTTTAGCTTCAGTCCTGCTCGATCTAGCTTGCCCAAGGCTTGATCAAGCTCTATTCGCCCCGCTAGAGGGCTCTCTAAGACCCCTCGGTCTTAGTGTTATCTTCTGTAATGCCTAACCAAGCTTACTACAGGCCTTGGTCAGGTCTTTATCGGTCACCGATTAGTAACAGACCAATCATAGGGCCTTCCACCCTATCCGGGTTGAGGTCTTTAGTCCAGCCATATTTTGACAAGACACCTCTCCCTAATAATGCCCCACACATAGAATTACTGTCCATGCAGTATTTAACTTGTGTTTTTTTCTAAAATTTGATTTTCACTTTTTGGAGGTTCATTTGCTCCTCTGACACTCTTTCAGCTTCAATCTTACTCGATCTAGCTTTCCCAAGGCTCGATCTAGCTCTATTCGCCCCACTAGAGGGCTCTCTAAGACACTTCGGTCTTAGTGTTAGCTCCGGTCTTGCTCAATCGTGCTTGCTGAAGGCGCGATCAAGCTTTAGTTAGCTTCTCGTACTTCCTCTTGGCCTCTCTAGGAGGACCAGACAGACCTCTCGGTCTATCGTTTAGCTTCAGTCCTGCTCGATCTAGCTTTCCCAAGGCTCGATCTAGCTCTATTCGCCCTGCTAGAGGGCTCTCTAAGACCCCTCGGTCTTAGTGTTAGCTCCGGTACAGCTCGGTCGTGCTTGCTGAAGGCCCGATCAAGCTTTAGTTAGATTCTCGTACTTTCTCTTGGCCTCTATAGGAGGACCAGACAGACCTCTCGGTCTATCGTTTAGCTTCAGTCCTGCTTGATCTAGCTTTCCCAAGGCTCGATCTAGCTCTATTCGCCCTGCTAGAGGGCTCTCTAAGACCCCTCGGTCTTAGTGTTAGCTCCGGTACAGCTCGGTCGTGCTTGCTGAAGGCCCGATCAAGCTTTAGTTAGCTTCTCGTACTTTCTCTTGGCCTCTCTAGGAGGACCAGACAGACCTCTCGGTCTATCGTTTAGCTTCAGTCCTGCTCGATCTAGCTTTCCCAAGGCTCGATCTAGATCTATTCGCCCTGCTAGAGGGCTCTCTAAGACCCCTCGGTCTTAGTGTTAGCTCCGGTACAGCTCGGTCGTGCTTGCTGAAGGCCTGATCAAGCTTTAGTTAGCTTCTCGTACTTTCTCTTGGCCTCTCTAGGAGGACCAGACAGACCTTTCGGTCTCTTGCTTAGCTTCAGTCCTGCTCGATCTAGCTTTCCCAAGGCTCGATCTAGCTCTATTCGCCCCGCTAGAGGGCTCTCTAAGACCCCTCGGTCTTAGTGTTAACTCCTGTAATGCCTAACCAAGCTTACTACAGGCCTTGGTCAGGTCTTTATCGGTCACCGATTAGTAACAGACCGATCATGGGGCCTTCCACCCTATCCGGGTTGAGGTCTTTAGTCCAGCCATATTTTGACAAGACACCTCCCCCTAATAATGCCCCACACATAGAAATACTGTCCATGCAGTATTTAACTTGTGTTTTTTCTAAAATTTGATTTTCACTTTTTGGAGGTTCATTTGCTCCTCTGACACTCTTTCAGCTTCAATCTTACTCGATCTAGCTTTCCCAAGGCTCGATCTAGCTCTATTCGCCCCACCAGAGGGCTCTCTAAGACACTTCGGTCTTAGTGTTAGCTCCGGTCTTGCTCAATCGTGCTTGCTGAAGGCGCGATCAAGCTTTAGTTAGCTTCTCGTACTTTCTCTTGGCCTCTCTAGGAGGACCAGACAGACCTCTCGGTCTATCGTTTAGCTTCAGTCCTGCTCGATCTAGCTTTCCCAAGGCTCGATCTAGCTCTATTCGCCCCGCTAGAGGGCTCTCTAAGACCCCTCGGTCTTAGTGTTAGCTCCGGTACAGCTCGGTCGTGCTTGCTGAAGGCCCGATCAAGCTTTAGTTGGCTTCTCGTACTTTCTCTTGGCCTCTCTAGGAGGACCAGACAGACCTCTCGGTCTCTTGCTTAGCTTCAGTCCTGCTCGATCTAGCTTGCCCAAGGCTTGATCAAGCTCTATTCGCCCCGCTAGAGGGCTCTCTAAGACCCCTCGGTCTTAGTGTTAGCTCCGGTACAGCTCGGTCGTGCTTGCTGAAGGCCCGATCAAGCTTTAGTTAGCTTCTCGTTTTTTCTCTTGGCCTCTCTAGGAGGACCAGACAGACCTCTCGGTCTATCGTTTAGCTTCAGTCCTGCTCGATCTAGCTTTCCCAAGGCTCGATCTAGCTCTATTCGCCCCGCTAGAGGGCTCTCTAAGACCCCTCGGTCTTAGTGTTAGCTCCGGTACAGCTCGGTCGTGCTTGCTGAAGGCCCGATCAAGCTTTAGTTGGCTTCTCGTACTTTCTCTTGGCCTCTCTAGGAGGACCAGACAGACCTCTCGGTCTATCCTTTAGCTTCAGTCCTGCTCGATCTAGCTTTCCCAAGGCTCGATCTAGCTCTATTCGCCCCGCTAGAGGGCTCTCTAAGACCCCTCGGTCTTAGTGTTATCTCCTGTAATGCCTAACCAAGCTTACTACAGGCCTTGGTCAGGTCTTTATCGGTCACCGATTAGTAACAGACCGATCATAGGGCCTTCCACCCTATCTGGGTTGAGGTCTTTAGTCCAGCCATATTTTGACAAGACACCTCCCCCTAATAATGCCCCACACATAGAATTACTGTTTATGCAGCTTTTCACTTGTGAAATTTTTAATTTTCGCAATTATTATAGAATAAGTGTTTGCGCAGCTTTTCATAGGTCGAGCTCTAGCTAGCTAGCTCAAGCTAGCTAGCTAGCTCAAGCTCAAGCTATCTAGCTCAAGCTCAAGCCAGCTAGCTCAAGCTCAAGCTAGCTAGCTAGCTCAAGCTCAAGCTAGCTAGCTAGCTCAAGCTCAAGCTAGCTAGCTCAAGCTCAAGCTAGCTAGCTCAAGCTCAAGCTAGCTAGCTAGCTCAAGCTCAAGCTCAAGCTAGCTAGCTCAAGCTCAAGCTCAAGCTAGCTAGCTAGCTCAAGCTCAAGCTAGCTAGCTAGCTCAAGCTCAAGCTAGCTAGCTAGCTCAAGCTCAAGCTAGCTAGCTCAAGCTCAAGCTCAAGCTCAAGCTAGCTAGCTAGCTCAAGCTAGCTAGCTAGCTCAAGCTCAAGCTAGCTAGCTAGCTCAAGTTCAAGCTAGCTAGCTAGCTCAAGCTCAAGCTAGCTAGCTAGCTCAAGCTCAAGCTAGCTAGCTCAAGCTCAAGCTAGCTAGCTCAAGCTCAAGCTAGCTAGCTAGCTCAAGCTCAAGCTCAAGCTAGCTAGCTCAAGCTCAAGCTCAAGCTAGCTAGCTAGCTCAAGCTCAAGCTAGCTAGCTAGCTCAAGCTCAAGCTCAAGCTAGCTAGCTAGCTCAAGTTCAAGCTAGCTAGCTAGCTCAAGCTCAAGCTAGCTAGCTCAAGCTCAAGCTAGCTAGCTCAAGCTCAAGCCAGCTAGCTCAAGCTCAAGCTCAAGCTAGCTAGCTAGCTCAAGCACAAGCTAGCTAGCTAGCTCAATCTCAAGCTAGCTAGCTCAAGCTCAAGCTAGCTAGCTCAAGCTCAAGCTAGCTAGCTAAGCTCAAGCTCAAGCTCAAGCTAGCTAGCTCAAGCTCAAGCTCAAGCTAGCTAGCTAGCTCAAGCTCAAGCTAGCTAGTAGCTCAAGCTCAAGCTCAAGCTAGCTAGCTCAAGCTCAAGCTCAAGCTAGCTAGCTAGCTCAAGCTCAAGCTGGCTAGCTAGCTCAAGCTCAAGCTAGCTAGCTAGCTCAAGCTCAAGCTAGCTAGCTCAAGCTCAAGCTCAAGCTCAAGCTAGCTAGCTAGCTCAAGCTAGCTAGCTAGCTCAAGCTCAAGCTAGCTAGCTAGCTCAAGTTCAAGCTAGCTAGCTAGCTCAAGCTCAAGCTAGCTAGCTAGCTCAAGCTCAAGCTAGCTAGCTCAAGCTCAAGCTAGCTAGCTCAAGCTCAAGCTAGCTAGCTAGCTCAAGCTCAAGCTCAAGCTAGCTAGCTCAAGCTCAAGCTCAAGCTAGCTAGCTAGCTCAAGCTCAAGCTAGCTAGCTAGCTCAAGCTCAAGCTAGCTAGCTAGCTCAAGTTCAAGCTAGCTAGCTAGCTCAAGCTCAAGCTAGCTAGCTCAAGCTCAAGCTAGCTAGCTCAAACTCAAGCTAGCTAGCTAGCTCAAGTTCAAGCTAGCTAGCTAGCTCAAGCTCAAGCTAGCTAGCTAGCTCAAGCTCAAGCTAGCTAGCTCAAGCTCAAGCTAGCTAGCTCAAGCTCCAGCTAGCTAGCTAGCTCAAGCTCAAGCTCAAGCTAGCTAGCTCAAGCTCAAGCTCAAGCTAGCTAGCTAGCTCAAGCTCAAGCTAGCTAGCTAGCTCAAGCTCAAGCTAGCTAGCTAGCTCAAGTTCAAGCTAGCTAGCTAGCTCAAGCTCAAGCTAGCTAGCTCAAGCTCAAGCTAGCTAGCTCAAGCTCAAGCCAGCTAGCTCAAGCTCAAGCTCAAGCTAGCTAGCTAGCTCAAGCACAAGCTTGCTAGCTAGCTCAAGCTCAAGCTAGCTAGCTCAAGCTCAAGCTAGCTAGCTCAAGCTCAAGCTAGCTAGCTCAAGCTCAAGCTCAAGCTAGCTAGCTAGCTCAAGCACAAGCTTGCTAGCTAGCTCAAGCTCAAGCTAGCTAGCTCAAGCTCAAGCTAGCTAGCTCAAGCTCAAGCTAGCTAGCTAGCTCAAGCTCAAGCTCAAGCTAGCTAGCTCAAGCTCAAGCTCAAGCTAGCTAGCTGGCTCAAGCTCAAGCTAGCTAGCTAGCTCAAGCTCAAGCTAGCTAGCTAGCTCAAGCTCAAGCTAGCTAGCTCAAGCTCAAGCTCAAGCTAGCTAGCTAGCTCAAGCTAGCTAGCTAGCTCAAGCTCAAGCTAGCTAGCTAGCTCAAGTTCAAGCTAGCTAGCTAGCTCAAGCTCAAGCTAGCTAGCTAGCTCAAGCTCAAGCTAGCTAGCTCAAGCTCAAGCTAGCTAGCTCAAGCTCAAGCTAGCTAGCTAGCTCAAGCTCAAGCTCAAGCTAGCTAGCTCAAGCTCAAGCTCAAGCTAGCTAGCTAGCTCAAGCTCAAGCTAGCTAGCTAGCTCAAGCTCAAGCTAGCTAGCTAGCTCAAGTTCAAGCTAGCTAGCTAGCTCAAGCTCAAGCTAGCTAGCTCAAGCTCAAGCTAGCTAGCTCAAGCTCAAGCCAGCTAGCTCAAGCTCAAGCTCAAGCTAGCTAGCTAGCTCAAGCACAAGCTAGCTAGCTAGCTCAAGCTCAAGCTAGCTAGCTCAAGCTCAAGCTAGCTAGCTCAAGCTCAAGCTAGCTAGCTAGCTCAAGCTCAAGCTCAAGCTAGCTAGCTCAAGCTCAAGCTCAAGCTAGCTAGCTAGCTCAAGCTCAAGCTAGCTAGCTAGCTCAAGCTCAAGCTAGCTAGCTCAAGCTCAAGCTCAAGCTAGCTAGCTAGCTCAAGCTCAAGCTAGCTAGCTAGCTCAAGCTCAAGCTAGCTAGCTAGCTCAAGCTCAAGCTAGCTAGCTCAAGCTCAAGCTCAAGCTCAAGCTAGCTAGCTAGCTCAAGCTAGCTAGCTAGCTCAAGCTCAAGCTAGCTAGCTAGCTCAAGTTCAAGCTAGCTAGCTAGCTCAAGCTCAAGCTAGCTAGCTAGCTCAAGCTCAAGCTAGCTAGCTCAAGCTCAAGCTAGCTAGCTCAAGCTCAAGCTAGCTAGCTAGCTCAAGCTCAAGCTCAAGCTAGCTAGCTCAAGCTCAAGCTCAAGCTAGCTAGCTAGCTCAAGCTCAAGCTAGCTAGCTAGCTCAAGCTCAAGCTAGCTAGCTAGCTCAAGTTCAAGCTAGCTAGCTAGCTCAAGCTCAAGCTAGCTAGCTCAAGCTCAAGCTAGCTAGCTCAAACTCAAGCTAGCTAGCTAGCTCAAGTTCAAGCTAGCTAGCTAGCTCAAGCTCAAGCTAGCTAGCTAGCTCAAGCTCAAGCTAGCTAGCTCAAGCTCAAGCTAGCTAGCTCAAGCTCAAGCTAGCTAGCTAGCTCAAGCTCAAGCTCAAGCTAGCTAGCTCAAGCTCAAGCTCAAGCTAGCTAGCTAGCTCAAGCTCAAGCTAGCTAGCTAGCTCAAGCTCAAGCTAGCTAGCTAGCTCAAGTTCAAGCTAGCTAGCTAGCTCAAGCTCAAGCTAGCTAGCTCAAGCTCAAGCTAGCTAGCTCAAGCTCAAGCCAGCTAGCTCAAGCTCAAGCTCAAGCTAGCTAGCTAGCTCAAGCACAAGCTTGCTAGCTAGCTCAAGCTCAAGCTAGCTAGCTCAAGCTCAAGCTAGCTAGCTCAAGCTCAAGCTAGCTAGCTCAAGCTCAAGCTCAAGCTAGCTAGCTAGCTCAAGCACAAGCTTGCTAGCTAGCTCAAGCTCAAGCTAGCTAGCTCAAGCTCAAGCTAGCTAGCTCAAGCTCAAGCTAGCTAGCTAGCTCAAGCTCAAGCTCAAGCTAGCTAGCTCAAGCTCAAGCTCAAGCTAGCTAGCTAGCTCAAGCTCAAGCTAGCTAGCTAGCTCAAGCTCAAGCTAGCTAGCTAGCTCAAGCTCAAGCTAGCTAGCTCAAGCTCAAGCTCAAGCTAGCTAGCTAGCTCAAGCTAGCTAGCTAGCTCAAGCTCAAGCTAGCTAGCTAGCTCAAGTTCAAGCTAGCTAGCTAGCTCAAGCTCAAGCTAGCTAGCTAGCTCAAGCTCAAGCTATCTAGCTCAAGCTCAAGCTAGCTAGCTCAAGCTCAAGCTAGCTAGCTAGCTCAAGCTCAAGCTCAAGCTAGCTAGCTCAAGCTCAAGCTCAAGCTAGCTAGCTAGCTCAAGCTCAAGCTAGCTAGCTAGCTCAAGCTCAAGCTAGCTAGCTAGCTCAAGTTCAAGCTAGCTAGCTAGCTCAAGCTCAAGCTAGCTAGCTCAAGCTCAAGCTAGCTAGCTCAAGCTCAAGCCAGCTAGCTCAAGCTCAAGCTCAAGCTAGCTAGCTAGCTCAAGCTCAAGCTCAAGCTCAAGCTAGCTAGCTAGCTCAAGTTCAAGCTAGCTAGCTAGCTCAAGCTCAAGCTAGCTAGCTCAAGCTCAAGCTAGCTAGCTCAAGCTCAAGCCAGCTAGCTCAAGCTCAAGCTCAAGCTAGCTAGCTAGCTCAAGCTCAAGCTAGCTAGCTCAAGCTCAAGCTAGCTAGCTAGCTAGCTCAAGCTCAAGCTCAAGCTAGCTAGCTCAAGCTCAAGCTCAAGCTAGCTAGCTCAAGCTCAAGCTCAAGCTAGCTAGCTCAAGCTCAAGCTCAAGCTAGCTAGCTCAAGCCCAAGCTCAAGCTAGCTAGCTAGCTCAAGCTCAAGCTAGCTAGCTCAAGCTCAAGCTCAAGCTCAAGCTAGCTAGCTAGCTAGCTCAAGCTCAAGCTCAAGCTAGCTAGCTAGCTCAAGCTCAAGCTAGCTAGCTCAAGCTCAAGCTAGCTAGCTAGCTCAAGTTCAAGCTAGCTAGCTAGCTCAAGCTCAAGCTAGCTAGCTAGCTCAAGCTCAAGCTAGCTAGCTCAAGCTCAAGCTAGCTAGCTCAAGCTCAAGCTAGCTAGCTAGCTCAAGCTCAAGCTCAAGCTAGCTAGCTCAAGCTCAAGCTCAAGCTAGCTAGCTAGCTCAAGCTCAAGCTAGCTAGCTAGCTCAAGCTCAAGCTAGCTAGCTAGCTCAAGTTCAAGCTAGCTAGCTAGCTCAAGCTCAAGCTAGCTAGCTCAAGCTCAAGCTAGCTAGCTCAAACTCAAGCTAGCTAGCTAGCTCAAGTTCAAGCTAGCTAGCTAGCTCAAGCTCAAGCTAGCTAGCTAGCTCAAGCTCAAGCTAGCTAGCTCAAGCTCAAGCTAGCTAGCTCAAGCTCAAGCTAGCTAGCTAGCTCAAGCTCAAGCTCAAGCTAGCTAGCTCAAGCTCAAGCTCAAGCTAGCTAGCTAGCTCAAGCTCAAGCTAGCTAGCTAGCTCAAGCTCAAGCTAGCTAGCTAGCTCAAGTTCAAGCTAGCTAGCTAGGTCAAGCTCAAGCTAGCTAGCTCAAGCTCAAGCTAGCTAGCTCAAGCTCAAGCCAGCTAGCTCAAGCTCAAGCTCAAGCTAGCTAGCTAGCTCAAGCACAAGCTTGCTAGCTAGCTCAAGCTCAAGCTAGCTAGCTCAAGCTCAAGCTAGCTAGCTCAAGCTCAAGCTAGCTAGCTCAAGCTCAAGCTCAAGCTAGCTAGCTAGCTCAAGCACAAGCTTGCTAGCTAGCTCAAGCTCAAGCTAGCTAGCTCAAGCTCAAGCTAGCTAGCTCAAGCTCAAGCTAGCTAGCTAGCTCAAGCTCAAGCTCAAGCTAGCTAGCTCAAGCTCAAGCTCAAGCTAGCTAGCTAGCTCAAGCTCAAGCTAGCTAGCTAGCTCAAGCTCAAGCTAGCTAGCTAGCTCAAGCTCAAGCTAGCTAGCTCAAGCTCAAGCTCAAGCTAGCTAGCTAGCTCAAGCTAGCTAGCTAGCTCAAGCTCAAGCTAGCTAGCTAGCTCAAGTTCAAGCTAGCTAGCTAGCTCAAGCTCAAGCTAGCTAGCTAGCTCAAGCTCAAGCTAGCTAGCTCAAGCTCAAGCTAGCTAGCTCAAGCTCAAGCTAGCTAGCTAGCTCAAGCTCAAGCTCAAGCTAGCTAGCTCAAGCTCAAGCTCAAGCTAGCTAGCTAGCTCAAGCTCAAGCTAGCTAGCTAGCTCAAGCTCAAGCTAGCTAGCTAGCTCAAGTTCAAGCTAGCTAGCTAGCTCAAGCTCAAGCTAGCTAGCTCAAGCTCAAGCTAGCTAGCTCAAGCTCAAGCCAGCTAGCTCAAGCTCAAGCTCAAGCTAGCTAGCTAGCTCAAGCTCAAGCTCAAGCTAGCTAGCTAGCTCAAGTTCAAGCTAGCTAGCTAGCTCAAGCTCAAGCTAGCTAGCTCAAGCTCAAGCTAGCTAGCTCAAGCTCAAGCCAGCTAGCTCAAGCTCAATCTCAAGCTAGCTAGCTAGCTCAAGCTCAAGCTAGCTAGCTCAAGCTCAAGCTAGCTAGCTAGCTAGCTCAAGCTCAAGCTCAAGCTAGCTAGCTCAAGCTCAAGCTCAAGCTAGCTAGCTCAAGCTCAAGCTCAAGCTAGCTAGCTCAAGCTCAAGCTCAAGCTAGCTAGCTCAAGCTCAAGCTCAAGCTAGCTAGCTAGCTCAAGCTCAAGCTAGCTAGCTCAAGCTCAAGCTCAAGCTCAAGCTAGCTAGCTAGCTAGCTCAAGCTCAAGCTCAAGCTAGCTAGCTAGCTCAAGCTCAAGCTAGCTAGCTCAAGCTCAAGCCAGCTAGCTCAAGCTCAAGCTCAAGCTAGCTAGCTAGCTCAAGCTCAAGCTAGCTAGCTCAAGCTCAAGCCAGCTAGCTCAAGCTCAAGCTCAAGCTCAAGCTAGCTAGCTAGCTCAAGCTCAAGCTAGATAGCTAGCTCAAGCTAGCTAGCTAGCTCAAGCTCAAGCTCAAGCTAGCTAGCTAGCTAGCTCAAGCTCAAGCTAGCTAGCTCAAGCTCAAGCCAGCTAGCTCAAGCTCAAGCTCAAGCTAGCTAGCTAGCTCAAGCTCAAGCTAGCTAGCTCAAGCTCAAGCTCAAGCGAGCTAGCTAGCTCAAGCTCAAGCTAGCTAGCTAGCTCAAGCTCAAGCTAGCTAACTCAAGCTAACTCAGCTAGCTCAAGCTAACTCAAGCTAGCTAAAGCTAACTCAAGCTAACTCAAGCTAACTCAAGCTAACTCAAGCTAGCTAAAGCTAACTCAAGCTAACTCAAGCTAACCCGAGCTAACTCAAGCTAGCTCAAGCTAACCCAAGCTAGCTAAAGCTAACTCAAGCTAACTCAAGCTAATTCAAGCTAACTCAAGCTAACTCAAGCTAACTCAAGCTAACTCAAGCTAGCTAAAGCTAACTCAAGCTAACTCAAGCTAACTCAAGCTAACCCGAGCTAACTCAAGCTAACTGAAGGTAGCTAAAGCTAGTTCAAGCTAACTCAAGCTAGCTAAAGCTAAGACAAGCTAACTCAAGCTAACTCAAGCTAACTCAAGCTAACTCAAGCTAACTCAAGCTAGTTCAAGCTAACTCAAGCTAACTCAAGCTAACTCAAGCTAGCTAAAGCTAACTCAAGCTAACTCAAGCTAACTCAAGCTAACCCGAGCTAACTCAAGCTAACTCAAGGTAGCTAAAGCTAGTTCAAGCTAACTCAAGCTAGCTAAAGCTAAGACAAGCTAACTCAAGCTAACTCAAGCTAACTCAAGCTAACTCAAGCTAACTCAAGCTAGTTCAAGCTAACTCAAGCTAGCTAAAGCTAACTCAAGCTAACTCAAGCTAACTCAAGCTAGCTCAAGCTAACTCAAGCTAGTTCAAGCTAACTCAAGCTAGCTAAAGCTAACTCAAGCTAACTCAAGCTAACTCAAGCTAACTCAAGCTAGCTAAAGCTAACTCAAGCTAACTCAAGCTAACCCGAGCTAACTCAAGCTAGCTCAAGCTAACCCAAGCTAGCTAAAGCTAACTCAAGCTAACTCAAGCTAATTCAAGCTAACTCAAGCTAACTCAAGCTAACTCAAGCTAACTCAAGCTAGCTAAAGCTAACTCAAGCTAACTCAAGCTAACTCAAGCTAACCCGAGCTAACTCAAGCTAACTCAAGGTAGCTAAAGCTAGTTCAAGCTAACTCAAGCTAGCTAAAGCTAAGACAAGCTAACTCAAGCTAACTCAAGCTAACTCAAGCTAACTCAAGCTAACTCAAGCTAACTCAAGCTAGCTAAAGCTAACTCAAGCTAACTCAAGCTAACTCAAGCTAACCCGAGCTAACTCAAGCTAACTCAAGGTAGCTAAAGCTAGTTCAAGCTAACTCAAGCTAGCTAAAGCTAAGACAAGCTAACTCAAGCTAACTCAAGCTAACTCAAGCTAACTCAAGCTAACTAAAGCTAGTTCAAGCTAACTCAAGCTAGCTAAAGCTAACTCAAGCTAACTCAAGCTAACTCAAGCTAGCTCAAGCTAACTCAAGCTAGTTCAAGCTAACTCAAGCTAGCTAAAGCTAAC
>NW_027451688.1:0-12500 GCF_964194025.1 Convolutriloba macropyga
TGCTAGCCTTCGGGTTGGTGATATAGATAGACTAGAAGATAGTCTCTCGGTGGTGCATGATATAAATATTGCTAGCCTTCGGGCTGGTGATATAGATAGACTAGAAGATAGTCTCTCGGTGGTGCATGATATAAATATTGCTAGCCTTCGGGTTGGTGATATAGATAGACTAGAAGATAGTCTCTCGGTGGTGCATGATATAAATATGCTAGCCTTCGGGCTGGTGATATAGATAGACTAGAAGATAGTCTCTCGGTGGTGCATGATATAAATATTGCTAGCCTTCGGGCTGGTGATATAGATAGACTAGAAGATAGTCTCTCGGTGGTGCATGATGTAAATATTGCTAGCCTTCGGGCTGGTGATATAGATAGACTAGAAGATAGTCTCTCGGTGGTGCATGATATAAATATTGCTAGCCTTCGGGCTGGTGGTATAGATAGACTAGAAGATAGTCTCTCGGTGGTGCATGATATGGGACCTCGCTACTCATTTGAGTTAGGAAGAAGGAAGATCAAAATTCTGCAGAGAGTTTTATTCTATGTTGATCTATGCTGTGCGAAACCATGTCTACTTGAGATTGAGCTAGCTAGCTAGCTTGTGCTTGAGCTAGCTAGCTAGCTTGAGCTTGAGCTTGAGCTAGCTGGCTTGAGCTTGAGCTAGCTAGCTTGAGCTTGAGCTAGCTAGCTTGAGCTTGAGCTAGCTAGCTAGCTTGAACTTGAGCTAGCTAGCTAGCTTGAGCTTGAGCTTGAGCTAGCTAGCTAGCTTGAGCTTGAGCTAGCTAGCTAGCTTGAGCTTGAGCTTGAGCTAGCTAGCTTGAGCTTGAGCTTGAGCTAGCTAGCTAGCTTGAGCTTGAGCTAGCTAGCTTGAGCTTGAGCTAGCTAGCTTGAGCTTGAGCTAGCTAGCTAGCTTGAGCTTGAGCTAGCTAGCTAGCTTGAACTTGAGCTAGCTAGCTAGCTTGAGCTTGAGCTAGCTAGCTAGCTTGAGCTAGCTAGCTAGCTTGAGCTTGAGCTTGAGCTTGAGCTAGCTAGCTTGAGCTTGAGCTAGCTAGCTAGCTTGAGCTTGAGCTAGCTAGCTAGCTTGAGCTTGAGCTAGCTAGCTAGCTTGAGCTTGAGCTTGAGCTAGCTAGCTTGAGCTTGAGCTTGAGCTAGCTAGCTAGCTTGAGCTTGAGCTAGCTAGCTTGAGCTTGAGCTAGCTAGCTTGAGCTTGAGCTAGCTAGCTAGCTTGAGCTTGAGCTAGCTAGCTAGCTTGAGCTTGAGCTAGCTGGCTTGAGCTTGAGCTAGATAGCTTGAGCTTGAGCTAGCTAGCTAGCTTGAGCTAGCTAGCTAGAGCTCGACCTATGAAAAGCTGCGCAAACACTTATTCTATAATAATTGCGAAAATTAAAAATTTCACAAGTGAAAAGCTGCATAAACAGTAATTCTATGTGTGGGGCATTATTAGGGGGAGGTGTCTTGTCAAAATATGGCTGGACTAAAGACCTCAACCCAGATAGGGTGGAAGGCCCTATGATCGGTCTGTTACTAATCGGTGACCGATAAAGACCTGACCAAGGCCTGTAGTAAGCTTGGTTAGGCATTACAGGAGATAACACTAAGACCGAGGGGTCTTAGAGAGCCCTCTAGCGGGGCGAATAGAGCTAGATCGAGCCTTGGGAAAGCTAGATCGAGCAGGACTGAAGCTAAAGGATAGACCGAGAGGTCTGTCTGGTCCTCCTAGAGAGGCCAAGAGAAAGTACGAGAAGCCAACTAAAGCTTGATCGGGCCTTCAGCAAGCACGACCGAGCTGTACCGGAGCTAACACTAAGACCGAGGGGTCTTAGAGAGCCCTCTAGCGGGGCGAATAGAGCTAGATCGAGCCTTGGGAAAGCTAGATCGAGCAGGACTGAAGCTAAACGATAGACCGAGAGGTCTGTCTGGTCCTCCTAGAGAGGCCAAGAGAAAAAACGAGAAGCTAACTAAAGCTTGATCGGGCCTTCAGCAAGCACGACCGAGCTGTACCGGAGCTAACACTAAGACCGAGGGGTCTTAGAGAGCCCTCTAGCGGGGCGAATAGAGCTTGATCAAGCCTTGGGCAAGCTAGATCGAGCAGGACTGAAGCTAAGCAAGAGACCGAGAGGTCTGTCTGGTCCTCCTAGAGAGGCCAAGAGAAAGTACGAGAAGCCAACTAAAGCTTGATCGGGCCTTCAGCAAGCACGACCGAGCTGTACCGGAGCTAACACTAAGACCGAGGGGTCTTAGAGAGCCCTCTAGCGGGGCGAATAGAGCTAGATCGAGCCTTGGGAAAGCTAGATCGAGCAGGACTGAAGCTAAACGATAGACCGAGAGGTCTGTCTGGTCCTCCTAGAGAGGCCAAGAGAAAGTACGAGAAGCTAACTAAAGCTTGATCGCGCCTTCAGCAAGCACGATTGAGCAAGACCGGAGCTAACACTAAGACCGAAGTGTCTTAGAGAGCCCTCTGGTGGGGCGAATAGAGCTAGATCGAGCCTTGGGAAAGCTAGATCGAGTAAGATTGAAGCTGAAAGAGTGTCAGAGGAGCAAATGAACCTCCAAAAAGTGAAAATCAAATTTTAGAAAAAACACAAGTTAAATACTGCATGGACAGTATTTCTATGTGTGGGGCATTATTAGGGGGAGGTGTCTTGTCAAAATATGGCTGGACTAAAGACCTCAACCCGGATAGGGTGGAAGGCCCCATGATCGGTCTGTTACTAATCGGTGACCGATAAAGACCTGACCAAGGCCTGTAGTAAGCTTGGTTAGGCATTACAGGAGTTAACACTAAGACCGAGGGGTCTTAGAGAGCCCTCTAGCGGGGCGAATAGAGCTAGATCGAGCCTTGGGAAAGCTAGATCGAGCAGGACTGAAGCTAAGCAAGAGACCGAAAGGTCTGTCTGGTCCTCCTAGAGAGGCCAAGAGAAAGTACGAGAAGCTAACTAAAGCTTGATCAGGCCTTCAGCAAGCACGACCGAGCTGTACCGGAGCTAACACTAAGACCGAGGGGTCTTAGAGAGCCCTCTAGCAGGGCGAATAGATCTAGATCGAGCCTTGGGAAAGCTAGATCGAGCAGGACTGAAGCTAAACGATAGACCGAGAGGTCTGTCTGGTCCTCCTAGAGAGGCCAAGAGAAAGTACGAGAAGCTAACTAAAGCTTGATCGGGCCTTCAGCAAGCACGACCGAGCTGTACCGGAGCTAACACTAAGACCGAGGGGTCTTAGAGAGCCCTCTAGCAGGGCGAATAGAGCTAGATCGAGCCTTGGGAAAGCTAGATCAAGCAGGACTGAAGCTAAACGATAGACCGAGAGGTCTGTCTGGTCCTCCTAGAGAGGCCAAGAGAAAGTACGAGAATCTAACTAAAGCTTGATCGGGCCTTCAGCAAGCACGACCGAGCTGTACCGGAGCTAACACTAAGACCGAGGGGTCTTAGAGAGCCCTCTAGCAGGGCGAATAGAGCTAGATCGAGCCTTGGGAAAGCTAGATCGAGCAGGACTGAAGCTAAACGATAGACCGAGAGGTCTGTCTGGTCCTCCTAGAGAGGCCAAGAGGAAGTACGAGAAGCTAACTAAAGCTTGATCGCGCCTTCAGCAAGCACGATTGAGCAAGACCGGAGCTAACACTAAGACCGAAGTGTCTTAGAGAGCCCTCTAGTGGGGCGAATAGAGCTAGATCGAGCCTTGGGAAAGCTAGATCGAGTAAGATTGAAGCTGAAAGAGTGTCAGAGGAGCAAATGAACCTCCAAAAAGTGAAAATCAAATTTTAGAAAAAAACACAAGTTAAATACTGCATGGACAGTAATTCTATGTGTGGGGCATTATTAGGGAGAGGTGTCTTGTCAAAATATGGCTGGACTAAAGACCTCAACCCGGATAGGGTGGAAGGCCCTATGATTGGTCTGTTACTAATCGGTGACCGATAAAGACCTGACCAAGGCCTGTAGTAAGCTTGGTTAGGCATTACAGAAGATAACACTAAGACCGAGGGGTCTTAGAGAGCCCTCTAGCGGGGCGAATAGAGCTTGATCAAGCCTTGGGCAAGCTAGATCGAGCAGGACTGAAGCTAAACGATAGACCGAGAGGTCTGTCTGGTCCTCCTAGAGAGGCCAAGAGAAAGTACGAGAATCTAACTAAAGCTGGGTCGGGCCTTCAGCAAGCACGACCGAGCAGTACCGGAGCTAACACTAAGACCGAGGGGTCTTAGAGAGCCCTCTAGTGGGGCGAATAGAGCTAGATCGAGCCTTGGGAAAGCTAGATCGAGCAGGACTGAAGCTAAACGATAAACCGAAAGGTCTGACGGGTCCTCATAAGAGGCATGGAGAAAGATCTGATACTAAAGTACCTCTCGGAAGTAATAAAATATGCCTGATGAAGCCGGGTATGATGTTTGTTGTTTGATGGCATTCATCGATTAGGTCTGGTGGATTCCCCATTACTCCGAGTGGTACTAGTAGAGGCTCCTACAGGGGTGAGCAAAGCGAGATCAAGCCTTAGGCAAGCTAGATCGAGCAGAACTGAAGCTGAAAAGCAAAATAAATGACAGGTCTGTCCAAATCAATAAACTTGAAATCCAGTGTGGTCACCACGGGTCACGAGGTGAATTCCTAGCGATTGTCTGCTGAACGTATAGGAAGGCCCGAAACGAACGATAATTTCATTGCACAGTGGAGATACTATACGTTCAGGAGTAGCATACATCGGGTTTGATCTATGATCATGTCTGGTCTCCGAGGATCCACCGGGTTACCAACTGGCACCGCTGTACTGGGTGTAAAACTGGGCCACCTGAAGTCCCGGGTGTAAAACTAGGTGCCTCTGTGCCAAAGTAGCGGCTTGCGTAGTGCATTATGCCTCCGGCTTGCGAAATGGTTATAAGCAATAACAACAGGACGCCGCGGGGTGTTCACTTAAAGGAGTAACGTTCTCTCAAGGGAGGGGATCTAAAAATCTTGATAAAACATTTATTCTATGCAAAATTTGTGCGCAAATTTTGCAAAGTAAAAAGCTGCACTGTAGCAAATTCTATGTGTGTAGCATTATTAGGGAAGTGTTGTTTGATGGCACCTCTCTACTTGATGCACCAAAGAACTACCTTGATGGCTCATGACCGCTGGTAATCTGTCGTCGCTAGTAGTTCGGAACTGAGAACAAATATGTTCGCAAATTACAACAATTATACAGCATATTGCTGAATAAAGCAGAACCGAATAATACTCAGTGACTTTACACCAAGACTGACTAATGTCTGGATTGTATCGTCCTACTCGAGTAAGGCGAAGAAAAGCTAGAAAGATACGCTTTTCACAAAGCAGGCTTAATGCATGCAAACCAAGGAGGAAGGAGTGATGCCCCTCCTTATAATAAGCAGAACCAAATAAAGAACAGACAGCATCATCTGTACAGTGACCAAGAAGAGGTGAAACTTCTGTATGTGAAAAGGCAATTTGAGCGAGATTTATTAGCAGACTAGTATTATGTTGTTTCTAGTAGGCGAAAGCCGAAACATCAACATGTGAAAATCTGATATTAAATCCTCAATCATTTTCCCTAGTATTATACAGCTATGAGTAACCTTAATTGGACACGGCAATTATTGCTGACCGGTGAAACTTTCGCATGGGAAAGACACACACACTTCTTGACAAAGCAATAAGTATTATGCTGTTTCTAGTACGCGAAAGCAGAAACATCAGCATGTGAAAGTTGTGAAGTTGAAGAATTTTTGTGTTGAGTACGATGTTGTTACTAGTAACCATGTCGACAGCTGAGAACTGTTCTCTAACCAATAGAAGGTGAAACTTCTGTATGTGAAAAGGCAATTTGAGCGAGATTTCTTAGCAGACTAGTATTATGTTGTTTCTAGTAGGCGAAAGCCGAAACATCAACATGTGAAAATCTGATATTAAATCCTCAATCATTTTCCCTAGTATTATACAGCTACTAGTAGCCGTAATTGGTCAGGGAAACATTGTTGACCGGTGAAACTTCACATGGGAAAGACACACAAATTACTTGACAAAACAATAAGTATTATGCTGTTTCTAGTATGCGAAAGCAGAAACATCAGCATGTGAAAGTTGTGAAGTTGAAAAGTTTTTGTGTTGAGTACGGTGTTGTTACTAGTAACCATGTCGACAGCTGGAAAGCTGTTCTCTAACCAATAAAAGGTAAAACTTCTGTATCTGAAGAGGCGGCGTGATTGAGATTTTTAACAGACTAGTATTATGTTGTTTCTAGTAGGCGAGAGCCGAAACATCGACATGTGAACATCTGGTTTTTAAATCATGAGTCAATTCTCCCTAGTATGATACAGTTGTTAGCCGGTATTGGTAACAGTAGAACAGAGATTTGGAGGGCAAAACCTGCTCATGGGAAATGCTCACAGAGCGCTATCTACCAGTACACATAGTATTATGCTGTTTCTAGTACGCGCGAGCCGAAACATCAGCATGTGAAATGTGTAATCGTGGGTAACTCTAAGTGTGTAGAGTACTGTGTAGTAACTAGTAGCCATGCCAAAGCATGCATTGAAACTCTTCGTGATTTAAAAAGCTCAAAGCAAGATTGACGAGGCCGCAAGGCTATGTCTTTCTAAATTCGAACAAATCGAAAGATTGTTCAAAGTACAATTAAACTGATTGATCCTGTCAGTTGCCATATGCTTGTCTGAAAGACTAAGCCATGCATGTGCAAGCGAAGCTTGAAAAAGTGGAACCGCGAATGGCTCATTAAATCAGTTACTATCTATTAGTTGATTTGCAAGCTAAATGAATAACTGCGGTAACCCTGCAGCTAATGCATGCTGATTGTCCGACACTGTCGGAGACTTTTACAAGACTACACCGGGTGATTTGCTAAGTACAGACACATCCCGTGATGAGTCCTAGTAACTGAAAGATCCCAGATAGCTTCGGCTTGGGGACGGAACTTCCGAATTTCTGACCTATCAACCTATGATGGTAGTGTAACGGACTACCATGGTTGTGACGGGTAACGGGGAATCAGGGTTCGATTCCGGAGAGGGAGCCTTAGAAACGGCTACCACATCCAAGGAAGGCAGCAGGCACGCAAATTACCCACTCTCCGCACGAGGAGGTAGTGACTAGAAATAATGATATGAACCTTTATGGTTTGTAATCAGAATGGAATGGACTTAAAAGCTCCATTGATGAACGAGTAGAGGGCAAGTCTGGTGCCAGCAGCCGCGGTAATACCAGCCTCTACAAGCGTATGCAATAGTTGCTGCGTTTAAAAAGCTCATAGTTGGATCTGTTTGAGTAGAACGGCAACATGGTCTTCAGTTAAATCTGTTGACTCGTTCCGCTCATCCTTCGCATCGAAGAAATAGTTTGCACTTAAATGTGACGAACTGTGGAAACGGTGTTTTCACCCTGAGAAAATTAGAGTGTTCAAAGCATCCTTTGGGATCGAATAATAAAGCATGGAATAATGGAGAATGACCCGCTACTCGATTGATGCCGGTTGGCTGAGTGCGGTAATGATTGAAAGGAACAGACGGGGGCATTTGTATTGCTACGTTAGAGGTGAAATTCTTGGATCGTGGCAAGACAAACTACTGCGAAAGCATTTGCCAAGAATGTTTTCATTAATCAAGAACGAAAGTCAGAGTATTGAAGAGGATTAGATACCCTCGTAATTCTGACCATAAACTATACCAACCTACAATTTGTCAAAGTCGATCTTGACTTGGCAAGAGATTAACCGGGAAACCAAAGTTTATTGGTTCCGGGGGAAGTATGGTTGCAAAATCGAAACTTAAAGGAATTGACGGAAGGGCACCACCAGGAGTGGAGCCTGCGGCTTAATTTGACTCAACACGGGAAAACTCACCCGGTCCAGACATCTTAAGGATTGACAGATTGAATATCTTTCATGATTATATGGGCGGTGGTGCATGGCCGTTCTTAGTTAGTGGAGTGATCTGTCTGGTTAATTCCGATAACGAACGAGATCTTCTCCATCTAAATAATGAAATTCACTATATGTGAATTCAAACACTTCTTAGAGGAACTATGCGGAATTAAATACCGCAGATGAAGTGAGGCTATAACAGGTCTGTGATGCCCTTAGATGTTCTGGACTGCACGCGCGCTACACTGTGTACTTTTAGATTGAGTACTCAGCCCTTGGTCCGAAATGGACTGGGCAATCAGAGAAAAGTACAGCGCTTCAAGGGGATCGTCTGTTGTAACTTGCAGACGTGAACCAGGAATTCCTGGTACTTATGAGTCAACAACTCATAGGGATTACGTCCCTGCCCTTTGTACACACCGCCCGTCGCTACTACTGATTGGATAGTTAAGCAAGAATTGCAAATTCCTACTGTTGGGACTTCGGTCTCCGGCAACGGGATGAAGCGGATCGAGCTTAATTGTCTAGAGGAAGTAAAAGTCGTAACAAGGTTTCCGTAGGGGAACCTGCGGAAGGATCAGTGATTGATTCCTTCGGGCATGGCTGCTGGTAGAGGCCATGTCTGTAGTGCGCATGACGCTCTGTCGCTAGAGATTGCTTGGCAACCAATCTCGAATTATGTATCGAGCTCAAAAACTACTTGTGTGGATACATAGTTCAGCAGTCATGGCAAGGGACTGCTTAAAGGGAGACTAGTTAGCAAAAGCAGCCTAGCAGAACTGCAGCTATCTAGATCTCAGAAGCTGGGTTATAGAAGCCCAGCTATAGACTTGTGAATGAGAAAGGCCTAAAAAGGTCCACAAGTCGCGTGGTTAGAACCGACACGCAAAAATCCCAGCGAGTGACAGAGCGTTGCGCTGTTCAGTGGGAAAGAGTTGAGCTACTCGGGGCGCCCACTGAACTTGCTCCGAGCCAAAGGCTCGAAAAAACACAGCTTAGCCTCAGATCCTTTACATAGAAGGCTAGCTAAAATAAACTTACCTTGGACGAGGGTAAAGTTTAGTCAGTTCTTAGGGGAGAGTAATCCACAGCTTCTCGCCCTCTGAACATTCTCCCAGATATGTAGGTCTGGGAGAGTCTCCTCCTGTTCTTCGGAATCTGGAGGTAGACAAAGACAGTACGATACGATCTTGCATCGGGATGACTAACCGATAATGATCATAATCTGACAATTTTTCCGGCTTGAGGCACCGGAGTCAGATTAAAGACACATACTGAACTAAAGGCGTATGTGCAAAGCTTGTCGGAGTGTAGAGAGTCAAGCTGAGTTGACTCGTCACGTGGTGATGACAACAGCCATGTGCAAAACACTCACAACTTTATCGTCTATGTGGAAAAGGTTGCTAACAGCGCTCTCTATGAGAGGCCCTCGCATATAACTATACGAGGAAAAGGCGATAGAGTTGTTTGAATGTGGGGCAGGTTCATCGACAAGCTAAGTTGATCACATTCTTGTTGTGGCATCCTACTAGAATTGGTCACGGTCTGCACCAACTCTCCCCAAGTTGGCCAGACTTAAAACTAGAAATAAGGTTTGCAGCTATGTGAACCTAGAAACTGTAAAGGAGTTGAAAGAACTTAAAGGAATTGAAAGAGGCCTTGAGGTATATCCTCTTGGTAAAGACCCACAAAAGCTCACAAAAGTGGCTTCGAAGGGCAAAACTGGTTCATCCAAAACAATTGGAGAGCTTAAAGCAGAACCAATTCGAATGAAACACTATTGGTGAAACTTCATCATGAGAACGTCACAAGCTGATCACGCTCTATGATATGACTAGTATTATGTTGCTTCTAGTAGGCTAAGCGCAAGCCGAAACATCAACATGTGAAAGTCGTAGAATTTTGCAATCAAACTGTGGCTAGTACTGTGATGTTACTAGTAACCTGGTGTTCCGTCATATGGCCAAGAGAGCATTTGAAGGCGAAACTTCTGCATGGGAAAGCTGCATCATGATCAAAATTTTATATCGAGTATTATGTTGACGTTAGTAGGCCTTGGCCGAAAACGCAGCATGTGAAAGGTATAGATAAAAGTTAGCGTTGCAGTCAGTACTGTGTAGTTACTAGTAGCTGGATTTAAGCTCGAAATGAGACACTGTTGGTGAAACTTCATCATGAGAACGTCACAAGCTGATCACGCTCTATGATATGACTAGTATTATGTTGCTTCTAGTAGGCTAAGCGCAAGCCGAAACATCAACATGTGAAAGTCGTAGAATTTTGCAATCAAACTGTGGCTAGTACTGTGATGTTACTAGTAACCTTTTCTTACGTCATATGGCCAAGAGAGCATTTGAAGGCGAAACTTCTGCATGGGGAAGCTGCATCATGAACAAAAGTTTATATCGAGTATTATGTTGACGTTAGTAGGCCCTGGCCGAAAGCGCAGCATGTGAAAGGTATAGATAAAAGTTATCGTTGCAGTCAGTACTGTGTAGTTACTAGTAGCTGGATTTAAGCTCGAAGTGAGACACTGTTGGTGAAACTTCATCATGAGAACGTCACAAGCTGATCACGCTCTATGATATGACTAGTATTATGTTGCTTATAGTAGGCTAAGCGCAAGCCGAAACATCAACATGTGAAAGTCGTAGAATTTTGCGATCAAATTGTGGCTAGTACTGTGATGTTACTAGTAACCTTGTGTTACGTCATATGGCCAAGAGAGCATTTGAAGGCGAAACTTCTGCATGGGGAAGCTGCATCATGAACAAAAGTTTATATCGAGTATTATGTTGACGTTAGTAGGCCCTGGCCGAAAGCGCAGCATGTGAAAGGTATAGATAAAAGTTAGCGTTGCAGTCAGTACTGTGTAGTTACTAGTAGCTGGATTTAAGCTCGAAGTGAGACACTGTTGGTGAAACTTCATCATGAGAACGTCACAAGCTGATCACGCTCTATGATATGACTAGTATTATGTTGCTTATAGTAGGCTAAGCGCAAGCCGAAACATCAACATGTGAAAGTCGTAGAATTTTGCGATCAAACTGTGGCTAGTACTTTGATGATGCTTGTAGCCAACCGAATTGGTTGAAAAGCCCAATAAGTAAGCTAACTTGGGAGAGCTTGTTGGAAACCAAATGCTACTAGATTGGTCCAAATACATCCTTCAACAGGGGATCACTTGGCTCGCTTTACGAAGAGGAGCACAGCTATATGTGTTAATTCGGTATGAATCGCAAGATTTGTTTACCGACCTCTCTAACGCAAAAGGCGGTCTCGGCTTCGGCTGTTGACTGCGTCCGATTCAGGGTTATATAACTCTCGATTGAACACATTGATGTTCTATTGTTGGTGCTTCCAATAAAATTGGAACACTTAAAGCAGAACCGATTCAAATAATAGCATTCTGATCAATGATTGCATTCCTTGATCAAGAACTGCTGGAGTCATTGTGATGGCGAATTTTCTTCATAAGAAAATTGCAAAGAGACGGAACTTAATGAGACTAGTATTATGTTGTTTCTAGTAAGCGGAAGCTGAAACAGCAACATGTGAAAATCAAGTTTTGTTCAATGATCTCGAGGCGATAAGTACTATGAAGCAACTAGTAGCCTAAGCATGACTCAGATTTGAGACAGTCAAAAAGACTGGCGAAACTTCTTCACATGAAAGTTACATAGAGAACTACAAATGTATACAGCGAGTATTATGTTGTTTCTAGTAGGCGAAAGCTGAAACATCAACATGTGAAAGTTGTCTGCAAACTGTAGAACGATATGTGATTAGTACTGTGCTGTTACTAGTAGCCAGTCTGACTGTAGAAGCCAAGACAAAGGGAAACTAATGCATCTGAAAAGGACAAGTTATGGAAAGGTATGCACGATAAGTATTATGTTGTTTCTAGTAAGCGGCAGCTGAAACATCAACATGTGAACGTCGTTGTGTACAGTAACCTAGAACTATATAGTCCTTAGTAACGTGCATTTACTAGTACCTGTAATTGGTATTCAGACTCAGGCAGTTTGGAATAGTTTGGCAAAGATGCACCAGAGAAAACTGGGATTTGATACAGAAATTGTTGAATACAAGTATTATGCTGCTTCTAGTAGGTTGAATCCGAAACATCAGCATGTGAAAATTGAAAACATTTCTGGTTCGAATTGTCACAAGTATTTGGTGATCTGAGTAGCCAAACTCACTACAACGCCAATTGAAGGCAAAAATTCTCAACGGGAAAAGCTATTCTCATTGAATGAGCTAACAAGACGAGTATTATGTTGCTTCTAGTAGGCGAAAGCCAAAACATCAACATGTGAAAGTCTTGCTGAACAAATTTAATGTTGTTGAGCTCAGTACCGTGTGAATTAGTAGCCATAATTGGCGAGCGAAAATTGAACTGGCGAAACTTCGTCTTTGGAAAATTGCAGATGCCGAGCACTTATTTTGCAACGAGTATTATGTTGACTGTAGTAAGCGAAAGCCGAAACAGCAACATGTGAAAGCTGTTGAAATTTGTGGTCATTTTGCAATAAGTACAAGGAGTGTAACTAGTAGCCAGGTCAAAATTTGGGATAAGAATGAGCAAAAATTCTGCATGAGAACAGTTGAAATTATGAAACTAAATTACAAAGA
>NW_027451688.1:17500-25375 GCF_964194025.1 Convolutriloba macropyga
TCAGAGTGCGAGAAAAGCGCTCCCAAATGGCCTAACAGTGGCAGCCAATCAGAGTGCGAGAAAAGCGCTCCCAAATGGCCTAACAGTGGCAGCCAATCAGAGTGCGAGAAAAGCGCTCCCAAATGGCCTAACAGTGGCAGCCAATCAGAGTGCGAGAAAAGCGCTCCCAAATGGCCTAACAGTGGCAGCCAATCAGAGTGCGAGAAAAGCGCTCCCAAATGGCCTAACAGTGGCAGCCAATCAGAGTGCGAGAAAAGCGCTCCCAAATGGCCTAACAGTGGCAGCCAATCAGAGTGCGAGAAAAGCGCTCCCAAATGGCCTAACAGTGGCAGCCAATCAGAGTGCGAGAAAAGCGCTCCCAAATGGCCTAACAGTGGCAGCCAATCAGAGTGCGAGAAAAGCGCTCCCAAATGGCCTAACAGTGGCAGCCAATCAGAGTGCGAGAAAAGCGCTCCCAAATGGCCTAACAGTGGCAGCCAATCAGAGTGCGAGAAAAGCGCTCCCAAATGGCCTAACAGTGGCAGCCAATCAGAGTGCGAGAAAAGCGCTCCCAAATGGCCTAACAGTGGCAGCCAATCAGAGTGCGAGAAAAGCGCTCCCAAATGGCCTAACAGTGGCAGCCAATCAGAGTGCGAGAAAAGCGCTCCCAAATGGCCTAACAGTGGCAGCCAATCAGAGTGCGAGAAAAGCGCTCCCAAATGGCCTAACAGTGGCAGCCAATCAGAGTGCGAGAAAAGCGCTCCCAAATGGCCTAACAGTGGCAGCCAATCAGAGTGCGAGAAAAGCGCTCCCAAATGGCCTAACAGTGGCAGCCAATCAGAGTGCGAGAAAAGCGCTCCCAAATGGCCTAACAGTGGCAGCCAATCAGAGTGCGAGAAAAGCGCTCCCAAATGGCCTAACAGTGGCAGCCAATCAGAGTGCGAGAAAAGCGCTCCCAAATGGCCTAACAGTGGCAGCCAATCAGAGTGCGAGAAAAGCGCTCCCAAATGGCCTAACAGTGGCAGCCAATCAGAGTGCGAGAAAAGCGCTCCCAAATGGCCTAACAGTGGCAGCCAATCAGAGTGCGAGAAAAGCGCTCCCAAATGGCCTAACAGTGGCAGCCAATCAGAGTGCGAGAAAAGCGCTCCCAAATGGCCTAACAGTGGCAGCCAATCAGAGTGCGAGAAAAGCGCTCCCAAATGGCCTAACAGTGGCAGCCAATCAGAGTGCGAGAAAAGCGCTCCCAAATGGCCTAACAGTGGCAGCCAATCAGAGTGCGAGAAAAGCGCTCCCAAATGGCCTAACAGTGGCAGCCAATCAGAGTGCGAGAAAAGCGCTCCCAAATGGCCTAACAGTGGCAGCCAATCAGAGTGCGAGAAAAGCGCTCCCAAATGGCCTAACAGTGGCAGCCAATCAGAGTGCGAGAAAAGCGCTCCCAAATGGCCTAACAGTGGCAGCCAATCAGAGTGCGAGAAAAGCGCTCCCAAATGGCCTAACAGTGGCAGCCAATCAGAGTGCGAGAAAAGCGCTCCCAAATGGCCTAACAGTGGCAGCCAATCAGAGTGCGAGAAAAGCGCTCCCAAATGGCCTAACAGTGGCAGCCAGCTAGAGCTAGCTTAAGTTAGCTTGGGTTAGCTTGAGTTAGCTTTAATTAGCTTTAATTAGCTTAAGCTAGCTTAAGTTAGCTTGGGTTAGCTTGAGTTAGCTTGAGCTAGCTTGAGTTAGCTTGAATTAGCTTGAGTTAGCTTGAATTAGCTTGAGTTAGCTTGAGTTAGCTTGAATTAGCTTGAGTTAGCTTGAGTTAGCTCGGGTTAGCTTGAGTTTGACTTCATTAACCCAAGTTAGCTTGGGTTAACTTCATTAAGTTAGCTTGAACTAGCTTGAGTTAGCTTGAGTTAGCTTGAGTTAGCTTGAGTTAGCTTGAGTTAGCTTGTCTTAGCTTTAGCTAGCTTGAGTTAGCTTGAACTAGCTTTAGCTACCTTGAGTTAGCTTGAGTTAGCTCGGGTTAGCTTGAGTTAGCTTGAGTTAGCTTGAGTTAGCTTTAGCTAGCTTGAGTTAGCTTGAGTTAGCTTGAGTTAGCTTGAGTTAGCTTGAATTAGCTTGAGTTAGCTTGAGTTAGCTTTAGCTAGCTTGGGTTAGCTTGAGCTAGCTTGAGTTAGCTCGGGTTAGCTTGAGTTAGCTTGAGTTAGCTTTAGCTAGCTTGAGTTAGCTTGAGTTAGCTTGAGTTAGCTTGAGTTAGCTTTAGCTAGCTTGAGTTAGCTTGAACTAGCTTGAGTTAGCTTGAGCTAGCTTGAGTTAGCTTGAGTTAGCTTGAGTTAGCTTTAGCTAGCTTGAGTTAGCTTGAACTAGCTTTAGTTAGCTTGAGTTAGCTTGAGTTAGCTTGAGTTAGCTTGAGTTAGCTTGTCTTAGCTTTAGCTAGCTTGAGTTAGCTTGAACTAGCTTTAGCTACCTTGAGTTAGCTTGAGTTAGCTCGGGTTAGCTTGAGTTAGCTTGAGTTAGCTTGAGTTAGCTTTAGCTAGCTTGAGTTAGCTTGAGTTAGCTTGAGTTAGCTTGAACTAGCTTGAGTTAGCTTGGTTAGCTTGAGTTAGCTTGAGTTAGCTTGAGTTAGCTTGAGTTAGCTTGTCTTAGCTTTAGCTAGCTTGAGTTAGCTTGAACTAGCTTTAGCTACCTTGAGTTAGCTTGAGTTAGCTCGGGTTAGCTTGAGTTAGCTTGAGTTAGCTTGAGTTAGCTTTAGCTAGCTTGAGTTAGCTTGAGTTAGCTTGAGTTAGCTTGAGTTAGCTTGAATTAGCTTGAGTTAGCTTGAGTTAGCTTTAGCTAGCTTGGGTTAGCTTGAGCTAGCTTGAGTTAGCTCGGGTTAGCTTGAGTTAGCTTGAGTTAGCTTTAGCTAGCTTGAGTTAGCTTGAGTTAGCTTGAGTTAGCTTGAGTTAGCTTTAGCTAGCTTGAGTTAGCTTGAACTAGCTTGAGTTAGCTTGAGCTAGCTTGAGTTAGCTTGAGTTAGCTTGAGTTAGCTTTAGCTAGCTTGAGTTAGCTTGAACTAGCTTTAGTTAGCTTGAGTTAGCTTGAGTTAGCTTGAGTTAGCTTGAGTTAGCTTGTCTTAGCTTTAGCTAGCTTGAGTTAGCTTGAACTAGCTTTAGCTACCTTGAGTTAGCTTGAGTTAGCTCGGGTTAGCTTGAGTTAGCTTGAGTTAGCTTGAGTTAGCTTTAGCTAGCTTGAGTTAGCTTGAGTTAGCTTGAGTTAGCTTGAACTAGCTTGAGTTAGCTTGAGTTAGCTTGAGTTAGCTTGAGTTAGCTTGAGGCTTGAGTTAGCTTGAGTTAGCTTGTCTTAGCTTTAGCTAGCTTGAGTTAGCTTGAACTAGCTTTAGCTACCTTGAGTTAGCTTGAGTTAGCTCGGGTTAGCTTGAGTTAGCTTGAGTTAGCTTGAGTTAGCTTTAGCTAGCTTGAGTTAGCTTGAGTTAGCTTGAGTTAGCTTGAGTTAGCTTGAATTAGCTTGAGTTAGCTTGAGTTAGCTTTAGCTAGCTTGGGTTAGCTTGAGCTAGCTTGAGTTAGCTCGGGTTAGCTTGAGTTAGCTTGAGTTAGCTTTAGCTAGCTTGAGTTAGCTTGAGTTAGCTTGAGTTAGCTTGAGTTAGCTTTAGCTAGCTTGAGTTAGCTTGAACTAGCTTGAGTTAGCTTGAGCTAGCTTGAGTTAGCTTGAGTTAGCTTGAGTTAGCTTTAGCTAGCTTGAGTTAGCTTGAACTAGCTTTAGTTAGCTTGAGTTAGCTTGAGTTAGCTTGAGTTAGCTTGAGTTAGCTTGTCTTAGCTTTAGCTAGCTTGAGTTAGCTTGAACTAGCTTTAGCTACCTTGAGTTAGCTTGAGTTAGCTCGGGTTAGCTTGAGTTAGCTTGAGTTAGCTTGAGTTAGCTTTAGCTAGCTTGAGTTAGCTTGAGTTAGCTTGAGTTAGCTTGAACTAGCTTGAGTTAGCTTGAGTTAGCTTGAGTTAGCTTGAGTTAGCTTGAGTTAGCTTGAGTTAGCTTGTCTTAGCTTTAGCTAGCTTGAGTTAGCTTGAACTAGCTTTAGCTACCTTGAGTTAGCTTGAGTTAGCTCGGGTTAGCTTGAGTTAGCTTGAGTTAGCTTGAGTTAGCTTTAGCTAGCTTGAGTTAGCTTGAGTTAGCTTGAGTTAGCTTGAGTTAGCTTGAATTAGCTTGAGTTAGCTTGAGTTAGCTTTAGCTAGCTTGGGTTAGCTTGAGCTAGCTTGAGTTAGCTCGGGTTAGCTTTAGCTAGCTTGAGTTAGCTTGAGTTAGCTTGAGTTAGCTTGAGTTAGCTTTAGCTAGCTTGAGTTAGCTTGAACTAGCTTGAGTTAGCTTGAGCTAGCTTGAGTTAGCTTGAGTTAGCTTGAGTTAGCTTTAGCTAGCTTGAGTTAGCTTGAACTAGCTTTAGTTAGCTTGAGTTAGCTTGAGTTAGCTTGAGTTAGCTTGAGTTAGCTTGTCTTAGCTTTAGCTAGCTTGAGTTAGCTTGAACTAGCTTTAGCTACCTTGAGTTAGCTTGAGTTAGCTCGGGTTAGCTTGAGTTAGCTTGAGTTAGCTTGAGTTAGCTTTAGCTAGCTTGAGTTAGCTTGAGTTAGCTTGAGTTAGCTTGAACTAGCTTGAGTTAGCTTGAGTTAGCTTGAGTTAGCTTGAGTTAGCTTGAGTTAGCTTGAGTTAGCTTGTCTTAGCTTTAGCTAGCTTGAGTTAGCTTGAACTAGCTTTAGCTACCTTGAGTTAGCTTGAGTTAGCTCGGGTTAGCTTGAGTTAGCTTGAGTTAGCTTGAGTTAGCTTTAGCTAGCTTGAGTTAGCTTGAGTTAGCTTGAGTTAGCTTGAGTTAGCTTGAATTAGCTTGAGTTAGCTTGAGTTAGCTTTAGCTAGCTTGGGTTAGCTTGAGCTAGCTTGAGTTAGCTCGGGTTAGCTTGAGTTAGCTTGAGTTAGCTTTAGCTAGCTTGAGTTAGCTTGAGTTAGCTTGAGTTAGCTTGAGTTAGCTTTAGCTAGCTTGAGTTAGCTTGAACTAGCTTGAGTTAGCTTGAGCTAGCTTGAGTTAGCTTGAGTTAGCTTGAGTTAGCTTTAGCTAGCTTGAGTTAGCTTGAACTAGCTTGAGTTAGCTTGAGTTAGCTTGAGTTAGCTTGTCTTAGCTTTAGCTAGCTTGAGCTAGCTTGAACTAGCTTTAGCTACCTTGAGTTAGCTTGAGTTAGCTCGGGTTAGCTTGAGTTAGCTTGAGTTAGCTTGAGTTAGCTTTAGCTAGCTTGAGTTAGCTTGAGTTAGCTTGAGTTAGCTTGAACTAGCTTGAGTTAGCTTGAGTTAGCTTGAGTTAGCTTGAGTTAGCTTGAGTTAGCTTGTCTTAGCTTTAGCTAGCTTGAGTTAGCTTGAACTAGCTTTAGCTACCTTGAGTTAGCTTGAGTTAGCTCGGGTTAGCTTGAGTTAGCTTGAGTTAGCTTGAGTTAGCTTTAGCTAGCTTGAGTTAGCTTGAGTTAGCTTGAGTTAGCTTGAGTTAGCTTGAATTAGCTTGAGTTAGCTTGAGTTAGCTTTAGCTAGCTTGGGTTAGCTTGAGCTAGCTTGAGTTAGCTCGGGTTAGCTTGAGTTAGCTTGAGTTAGCTTTAGCTAGCTTGAGTTAGCTTGAGTTAGCTTGAGTTAGCTTGAGTTAGCTTTAGCTAGCTTGAGTTAGCTTGAACTAGCTTGAGTTAGCTTGAGCTAGCTTGAGTTAGCTTGAGTTAGCTTGAGTTAGCTTTAGCTAGCTTGAGTTAGCTTGAACTAGCTTGAGTTAGCTTGAGCTAGCTTGAGTTAGCTTGAGTTAGCTTGAGTTAGCTTTAGCTAGCTTGAGTTAGCTTGAACTAGCTTGAGTTAGCTTGAGTTAGCTTGAGTTAGCTTGTCTTAGCTTTAGCTAGCTTGAGCTAGCTTGAACTAGCTTTAGCTACCTTGAGTTAGCTTGAGTTAGCTCGGGTTAGCTTGAGTTAGCTTGAGTTAGCTTGAGTTAGCTTGAGCTAGCTTGAGTTAGCTTGAGTTAGCTTGAGTTAGCTTTAGCTAGCTTGAGTTAGCTTGAATTAGCTTGAGTTAGCTTGAATTAGCTTGAGTTAGCTTGAGTTAGCTTGAATTAGCTTGAGTTAGCTTGAGTTAGCTCGGGTTAGCTTGAGTTTGACTTCATTAACCCAAGTTAGCTTGGGTTAACTTCATTAAGTTAGCTTGAACTAGCTTGAGTTAGCTTGAGTTAGCTTGAGTTAGCTTGAGTTAGCTTGAGTTAGCTTGTCTTAGCTTTAGCTAGCTTGAGTTAGCTTGAACTAGCTTTAGCTACCTTGAGTTAGCTTGAGTTAGCTCGGGTTAGCTTGAGTTAGCTTGAGTTAGCTTGAGTTAGCTTTAGCTAGCTTGAGTTAGCTTGAGTTAGCTTGAGTTAGCTTGAGTTAGCTTGAATTAGCTTGAGTTAGCTTGAGTTAGCTTTAGCTAGCTTGGGTTAGCTTGAGCTAGCTTGAGTTAGCTCGGGTTAGCTTGAGTTAGCTTGAGTTAGCTTTAGCTAGCTTGAGTTAGCTTGAGTTAGCTTGAGTTAGCTTGAGTTAGCTTTAGCTAGCTTGAGTTAGCTTGAACTAGCTTGAGTTAGCTTGAGCTAGCTTGAGTTAGCTTGAGTTAGCTTGAGTTAGCTTTAGCTAGCTTGAGTTAGCTTGAACTAGCTTTAGTTAGCTTGAGTTAGCTTGAGTTAGCTTGAGTTAGCTTGAGTTAGCTTGTCTTAGCTTTAGCTAGCTTGAGTTAGCTTGAACTAGCTTTAGCTACCTTGAGTTAGCTTGAGTTAGCTCGGGTTAGCTTGAGTTAGCTTGAGTTAGCTTGAGTTAGCTTTAGCTAGCTTGAGTTAGCTTGAGTTAGCTTGAGTTAGCTTGAACTAGCTTGAGTTAGCTTGAGTTAGCTTGAGTTAGCTTGAGTTAGCTTGAGTTAGCTTGAGTTAGCTTGTCTTAGCTTTAGCTAGCTTGAGTTAGCTTGAACTAGCTTTAGCTACCTTGAGTTAGCTTGAGTTAGCTCGGGTTAGCTTGAGTTAGCTTGAGTTAGCTTGAGTTAGCTTTAGCTAGCTTGAGTTAGCTTGAGTTAGCTTGAGTTAGCTTGAGTTAGCTTGAATTAGCTTGAGTTAGCTTGAGTTAGCTTTAGCTAGCTTGGGTTAGCTTGAGCTAGCTTGAGTTAGCTCGGGTTAGCTTTAGCTAGCTTGAGTTAGCTTGAGTTAGCTTGAGTTAGCTTGAGTTAGCTTTAGCTAGCTTGAGTTAGCTTGAACTAGCTTGAGTTAGCTTGAGCTAGCTTGAGTTAGCTTGAGTTAGCTTGAGTTAGCTTTAGCTAGCTTGAGTTAGCTTGAACTAGCTTTAGTTAGCTTGAGTTAGCTTGAGTTAGCTTGAGTTAGCTTGAGTTAGCTTGTCTTAGCTTTAGCTAGCTTGAGTTAGCTTGAACTAGCTTTAGCTACCTTGAGTTAGCTTGAGTTAGCTCGGGTTAGCTTGAGTTAGCTTGAGTTAGCTTGAGTTAGCTTTAGCTAGCTTGAGTTAGCTTGAGTTAGCTTGAGTTAGCTTGAACTAGCTTGAGTTAGCTTGAGTTAGCTTGAGTTAGCTTGAGTTAGCTTGAGTTAGCTTGAGTTAGCTTGTCTTAGCTTTAGCTAGCTTGAGTTAGCTTGAACTAGCTTTAGCTACCTTGAGTTAGCTTGAGTTAGCTCGGGTTAGCTTGAGTTAGCTTGAGTTAGCTTGAGTTAGCTTTAGCTAGCTTGAGTTAGCTTGAGTTAGCTTGAGTTAGCTTGAGTTAGCTTGAATTAGCTTGAGTTAGCTTGAGTTAGCTTTAGCTAGCTTGGGTTAGCTTGAGCTAGCTTGAGTTAGCTCGGGTTAGCTTGAGTTAGCTTGAGTTAGCTTTAGCTAGCTTGAGTTAGCTTGAGTTAGCTTGAGT